>NC_056732.1:64830168-64922668 GCF_019279795.1 Protopterus annectens
TTGAATGATATTCCTATTACAAAAAAAGAGTTTAATCAAGCCTTCTAGTTTTTCTCCTCAACTACAACACACCATCAAGGTGTTTGAGGAATTGTGTATTGAAGACATCAGATGTTAATAGGTAAATCAAACATTCATTTTAATTTAAATAGTGATGAAAGGGCTGCCCTTCGTAAACTTAGGTCTATGACAGCTAATTTGAGGTTCATGAAAAGTGATAAGGGTGGTAATATTGTTATTTTAGAACAAGATCTTTATAAAAGTAAAATGTTGGATATTCTGAGTAACACTGACGAATATGAATCCATCAGTCTTCACCAAATTTTGTACAAACAACGTCCGATTCATTCATTTTTATATGATGCACTCATGTCAGGTTACATTGGTTATGATGTTTATGATTTTTGTATTGTACAGGAACCTAGAATAGGTGTTATCTTTGGAATTCCAAAGACCCACAAATCTTTAACAGATCCCCCATTCAGGCCATTACTGATGCTGTTTTGGGACCTTGTTTGGTCAATGAAGATTCCTATATCAGAGATTCTTGGCATTTTTTGGAGAAATTTAATACATATGTTCGGAATGAATTTGTTGATGCTAATAGGTTTATTATGTTTACCATTGATGTGGTATCTTTATATACTTGCATACCTCATTATGAGGGTGTTGAAGCTGTTCGGTGTTTTCTAGCCAAGAAAAACTGTGGGCTTAATAAGAACGCTATTTCTACTATTTGTGGGTTCCTTGACATTATCTTAGATAATAATTTTTTTCTTTTTGAGAAGACTTTTTACCAACAAAAAAGAGGAGTGGCCATGGGCTCTGCTGCTGCTCCCGCCTATGCCAATTTGGTTATGGCTTGGTGGGAGCATCAGCATTTGCCCATGTTACGAAAGAAATTTAACATTTCTTTTTTTTGTCGTTTTGTCGACGATTTATTATTTATAATTGAGGGAGATTCTAGCACAGTGAATAATTTCCTTACGGATATTAATACTTTGTCTAGTTATTTAAAATTTACTTTAAGCTGTGCAGGATCAAAGGTCAATTTTTTGGATGTGCTTCTTTGGTGGGACATAGATGACAACAGGTTTCATAGTAGTATTTATCGTAAGGATACATTTACCAACAGTTACTTACATTATACTAGTAATCATCCTAGGCATATTGTTAAGAACATTCCGCGAGGACAGTTTATCAGGGCAAGTCGCTTGACTTCTAAAGATTGTATTTTAAAAAATTAGAAGTTATGTACCTACCATAACGTTCCATGTTAGTTGTCTTCTCTCGCCTTCTTTCTTGCTGGATGGGTTCGGAGCCGATCCTCGGCCCGACTGCACTTGCTTTAGCTCGAGAACTCCTTTTACCAGCTCGAGGCAACCCTATATCCCATGATGCAAGGCGGAACTACCTCAGATCTCATTTGGCAGCTAACTGACCCTGCTAAAGACTTATCCTAACATAATTAGGAACCATGGTTCCTAAAAGAAGTCCTCATAACAACGCTCCAGAGGAAGCAATCTAATAGGAACTCTCCAAGATCTGTCCAGGCCAGGGGGAAGGAGGGAGGGGCAAGAAAGAAGGCGAGAAGACAACTAACATGGAACGTTATGGTAGGTACATAACTTCTAAATGTTAAGTTGTCAATCTCGCCTTCATTCTTGCTGGATGGGACCGCCCCTAGCACCTGCATCCCGGTGGCTCAATGGAACAGACTCTTGAGAACTGTGGAACCAAAACTGGCCCTATCTCTGGAGGCCAAATCCAACTTGTAATGAGACACAAAGGTATGAGGCGTGGCCCAAGTAGCTGCTGCACAAATAGTGTCAATGGGAAGTCTATCCTGAAAGGCTACAGAAGTGGATAGACTCCTGGTCGAATGTGCTTTTGGCTTAGAAGATAGTTGTTTGCCCCTTAGAGAGTACACATAGGAAATGGTGGAAGTCAACCATCTAGATAAGGTCACTTTAGATACTGGAAGACCTAACCTGTTTTCTGCATAGGAGACAAACAATTGGTCTGATTTTCTAATTTGTTTAGTCCTATGTAGTAGTACCTGAGCTGACGATGAACATCCAAAAATGCAGCTTCTGTTCAGCTCTGTCAGAATAGTTAGGAAAGAAAACTGGTAGATCAATAGATTGGTTAATATTGGTTTGAGATACAACCTTGGGAAGAAAGGAAGGGTTAGTTCTGAGCGAAACCCTATCCTTATGAAACACCAGATAAGGTGAACGAATACAGAGGGCCTGAATCTCAGAAACTCTTCTTGCAGAAGTAACAGCCAGCAAAAATATAGTTTTCCACGTCAATAACTTTAAAGAACACGTAGCAGACGGTTCGAAAGGAGGTAGAATTAGGGATGCCAACATTAAGTTCAGATCCCATTGCGGAGGAGGATGTTTCACAGGCGGTTTTAGGAGAAAAACTCCTCTTAAAAAGGCTTTGCATAACCTATGAGACATGATGTTATTGTTATGCAAGCCAACATGATACTTGGAAATAGCAGCCAGTTGTACTTTGACTGTAGATGACGAAGATCCCGAATGAAAAACCTCTGCCAGGAAATCCAAAACAGAATGTACAGGAGCTGTAAAAGGATCAATATTTCTGGCGTTTGCCCAAATAGAAAACGCCGCCACTTGCTAGCATAAACAGTTCTAGTGGACGACTTTAAAGAAGACACTAAAATGTCTCTGACTGAGTCAGAAATCATTGGTAGCCTGGCTAGGGAAGGAAGTGGAGCAACCAAGCAGTGAGGTTGAGAGAATGAATGGCCCGGTGCTGCTGACCCGACTGGTGGATCAAAAGATCCGGAACTGGGTCCAGATGCCAGGGCTGCACCAGAAGGTGATGATGTAGAGACGGAAATCAAATTTGTCGAGGCCAAAATGGAGCAATGAGGATCAATTTGGCTCTCAAAACGGTGGCTTTCTGAATGACTTGTGGAATCAATGGAAAGGGAGGAAAAGCATAAAGGAGTCCCCGAGGCCAATCCTGGGTTAGAGAGTCTCTCAAGGGTTGGCCTGGAAGAGGAAATAGTGTGAAGTAATCTGGGCACTTGCTGTTTTGAGGGGTAGTGAAAAGATCGCAACAAGGGGTGCCCCACTTCAGAAAAATCTGATCCACTACAGACTGATTGAGAGACCACTCGTGAGGCATCAGAATAGATCTGCTTAGCCTGTCCGCCAATAGGTTGGACCTGCCGGGGATGTGCGTTGCTATCAGAAACCGCTGAGAAGAGATCGCCCATTGCCAAAGTCATGTTGTCCGTCTGTACTGCAATAGTCCCTGTGGGAAGAAAGTCGTCGAGGGCTTGCAACGTTAAAAGCACTGCTCTCATCTCCAGGACATTTATGTGCAGGTGGTATTCTATGGGTTGCCACGTCTCGTGGACCATCCTGCCCTGATAATGCCCCCCCCCCACCCGATCAGAGAGGCATCCGTGGTGACTGTGGCAACTGGAGGAGGGGGAACAAAGGGTCGGCCCTGATGAAGAAGAGGGGAAGATATCCACCATCGAAGATGAGCCCTGCAAGACTGTGTCACTAAGATCTCGTGTCTCATGGGCAGATCGTGGTACGACCACTGCGTGAATAACATCCACTGCAGGAGACGCATGTGGAAGCGAGCCAGTGGAAGAAGAACAATGGCTGCAGCCATTAGGCCTAGAACTTTCAAGACAAACCTGGCTTTGATCTTGTTGCTTTGTAACAGAAGCTGAACAAATTTCTGGATGTCCAGAATCCTTTGATCTGTTAGCCTGGCTAACATTTTGACGGTATTTAACTCTGCGCCTATAAAGGTGATAGATTGGCTCTCTGGACCGAAGAAGCTGATGCTTGGAGGTGGCGGAGAGGAGCCAGTCGTCCAAATAAGGAAACACCTGGAATCCTCGATGTCTCAGATGAGCTGTGACCACTGCCATGCATTTGGTGAACACTCTGGGAGCTGAAGTGAGGCCAAAGGGCAGTGCTCTGAATTGGTAATGACTGGCTCCCAGCCGAAAGCGGAGAAACCTTCTGGAGCGTCTGTGAATCTTTATGTGATAGTACGCATCTTGAAGGTCTATAGAGCACATCCAGTTGTCCTTGCCCAAAAAGGGCAGAATGGATTGCAGCGTGACCATCCGGAATCTTGCCTTTCTGACAGACTTGTTTAGTCTGCTTAGGTCTAGTATCGGTCTCCAATCTCCGTCCTTTTGGGGACCAAAAGAATCTTGAGTAGAAGCCGGATCCTACTTGGTCTGCCGGCACTGTTTGGATGGCTCTTTTTTCCAGGAGTTTTGAAACTTCCTGTCTTGCCAAATCCCTTTGACCGGGTGAGATGTCTGGAAGGGATTGTAGAGGTACGGAAACCTTCAAGGGGATTTTGTAACCCTCGGATATGATCGACTGTACCCACTTCTCTTGTGATAGGGATTGCCAGGCTACTGGGTACAGCGAAATTCTTCCCCCGACTGCCTCCAAGGGTGGACAGTCGGGCAACACCTCAGGGATGCTGAAAAGGCTTCTCAGGAAGAGACTCCCTGTTGCCCTGGTTCTGAGGACCCCCCCTGCCTCTAGGGCGGCGTCTATTATTGTTACCCCCTCTGCCTCTGGGGTAAACTGACCACGTGTGTCCGTGTAGCTCCTTGGGCTTTACGGAACCACATCTTCCCCTTCTGACCCTTGGGATATGGTCTAGAAGGAGTGGAAAACTGGACTCCAACTGCAGAAAGAGTTTTACCGTCCTGCTCACATCTGGTCAAAGTATCCTTCACCTGCTGTCCCAACAAAGCCGAACCGCCAAACGCGGTGTTCTTGAAGGACGCCTTAAAGGGGTCCGAAATTACACAGCCGCATCCAGGCTTGGCGCCTAAGAGCAACACCTGTGCCTGCGGCCCTGCCGCTCCATCGGCTGCATAAGATATGAGCCGCATGGAGGAGTTAGATATAGAATTCAGGATAGCAAGCTGAGAGGCAATCTTTTCCTGAGCCCCAGCAGCCGAAGGATCCTGGACTACTTCTCCCAGTTCCTTGAGAATATCTCGCTGAAGCCTGGTGAAGTGACAAAGGTAATTCAGCTAACGCATAGCAAAGGTCGCTGAAGAAAACATCCGCTTTCCATACCTGTCCATGGTCCTAGAATCCTTATTAGGAGGATGGACAGGTACTGAAGGATCCGCCAGTTCCTTCTTAGTGGCCGCTACCACCATAGCATCCACAGAGACACCTTTGGACAGGAACTGTTTGTCCGGGGCCGTGATGAACTTGGATGGTCTCCTGGGGACAGGTTCCACAGAATCTGGAGCGCCCGCCTTCGAGCCACTACCTGCATGAGTGGGTCGAAGGCGGAGACACCCAGGAGGTGGAGGGTCGGGATCCAAAGCCTCCAGGTATACAGACTCATCCTCGGAGGGGTCAATGGAGGCCAATTCCCCCTCTGTTTGAGGAGCTCAAGGATGTCTGAAAATGAGACATCCTCAGAGGGGACCGTGGGAACCCTCCGACTCATCTAAGTCGGTATCAGATGTAGTAGACTCAGGGAGTCTGTGTGTTTCCTCTACACGCCCTCTTCCGAGGGGTTCCCCTGCAGGGTCAGGAGAAACCTCGGAAGAGGAGGAAATTCCCAGTGGGGAAACCTGGGGCGATGGATCCCTGGGCCTGAGAGCAAGAGGCTGGCAAGAGGCATCTGCAGGCACTGATGAGGGAGGAGCTAGAGGGATAGACCGCTGACCAGGCTCAGAGGCCAGGACACTCCTCATCACCTCAAAGGCTCCTCTCCCGGGAGACCTGAACACACCCGCCAAGAAACAGGAATGGTCGGCTCCAAGGAGAGAGAAGGCTCCGAGGCCGATGTCGGCGCCGAGCTTACCAAAGCGGAAGCCCCGAGAGGGAGAGCGGGTCGGACAAGGGTCCGATGCCACTAGCCCCTCGAGCAGACAGTGGAAACCCGACGACCGGATCCCTCCAAGGAAGGTCTCAAGGAGGAGATCGGAGCCGAAGATGACTGAGCCGAAGGATGTATCGGCTCCGGCATCGAAACAGTCGCTGTCCCAAGAAGCTCCGCCCAACTCTGGTGTGGAGTCGGAGGAGGAATCTCAAGAATCGGGGCTATAGCCGAAGTCTGTTGAGATGGGCTACGGAGCATTTGGGCCAGTGCCTGAGATTTCAACAGCCTGCTTACCACCCTCTCCAAATCGTGGTCAGACAGCCTGGAAGATCTCGAAGATCGGCTCCGATGGCTCCGCTCCGACAAAAGAGGAGACCCCGGAGCCGAGTGAATACTTAGTATCGGCGGGGACCGGATCTCTTACGGGTCGGAGCCATTGGAGCCGAAGCCCCTTGAACCCCAGATGGAGCCGAGGATCTCGCCCGATGTTGATAAAGTGTCGGCTCCAGCCGAGCCGACAAGGCCACAGTAGTCAGGGTGTCGGAGCCGGCCGCACCGAACCCACTACTCTAACAGAAGAAGTATCGACTCCAGCCGAGTCGATATCGGCTCCGACGGAGCCGGAGCCACCGGAGGAGGCTTGGACACTGTAGCCTGAGCCTTCGGTGGCTTAAGAGGTTTTCCTGCCCCTGGCTTAGGAGGAGAACCTTCAGGTTTAAGTAAACCTCGGAGGATTAATTTGTTCCTCCTTTCCTGCAGGACTCTCTGGCTAAAAGCATGACACAACGCACAGGAGTCCTGCAGGTGCAAAGGCCCCAGGCAATACACACAAGAAGTGTGACCCCCTGTCAGGGACATTTTCTGACAGCACTGGTCACACTCCTTGAAGCCTGAGACCTTGCCTTCCCTAGACATCCTATAAAGGATAGACACAAACAGTCCCCACAAACACACAACTTAATCCCTACACAGACACACAGAAAGGGAATAACTTGGGGAACTAGGCCTGACTAAAACTTTAAACTGAAAAACTATTTTAAAAGTTTAAAAGGAAGGAATAGGGTGGGCTGTAACTAAGTACAGGCTAATCTAACACTAAAGGGAAAAAATAAACCCCTAACTAAACTTTTTCTTCTTTAACAAGAAAAAACTTACCTCAGCTGGCAAAGGAGACCTCTTTCGCTAAGCGGCAAACGAGATCTGAGGTAGTTCCGCCTTGCATCATGGGATATAGGGTTGCCTCGAGCTGGTAAAAGGAGTTCTCGAGCTAAAGCAAGTGCAGAGTCGGAGCCGAGGATCGGCTCCGAACCCATCCAGCAAGAATGAAGGCGAGATTGACAACTTAACATTGAGTTTGAGTTTATCATTAATTTGTTTGTTAATAGAGGATATCCCAAGTGTGATTTAACAAAAATTAGCACAGACATTATGAGTAAACGTTCGGTTGAGTACAAAGCATTGTTGAATTATACTACTTATGAGAATTTTAGTTTTGATTTATCCCATTCCAACAACGTTGAACACAAATTAGTTTGTGCTTTGGATATGACTGTTGATAGTCAACGCATTCAACAAATAGTTAGAAAGAACTGGAGGATCATTAGGGGTAACTGTGATTTGTTCCAAGTATTAGGTAACAAACCATTCTTTGTTTTTAAGAATGGTTTTAACATAAAGAAAGCTTTGCAGTTCAGTGATCATCAAAATGTTAATACCATTTCTGACAGGAGAGGCATGCATTGCTGTCATCAATGCAACATGTGCAGGTACATTCATGAGGGTCCATATATTAGTCTTGATACTTATGGAAAAATTATTAGTGTGCCCAGTTTTGTAAACTGCAATACGAAAGGTGTGGTGTATATTAGTATCTGTTCTAGTTGTTCATCTTTTTATGTTGGGATGACCAGTAGATGTTTAAAAACGCGCATCAGAGAGCATCTTTATGCTATTAAACATAAGGATGAAAATAATGCTTTATTTAAACATTCAGCTGTTTGCCCCACATTTAAAAAGTTTTTGTTTTCTGTTTTAGAGGTTGTCCATCCTGATTTAAGGGGAGGTGATTTTAAGAACTACCTAGAACAGCGTGAGACCCTATGGCAAATAAGACTTAACTCTTATGTTCATCCTGGTCTTAATGACACCATTAATGTTAAATGTTTTTTAAAGTACAGGGAACTGTCTGTGAATAAATCAGTTGATTTCAGTTCCTTTTTTACTTGATCTTGTGTCTTTAAATGTTTAATACATTTTTTAATTGTTTAATTAATGTTCGTTTAATTCTTGATTGATGTTGTTATAAATACTTTGAATGTTGATGGTTTTTTATTCTGATGAAGTCTACGGATGAAAGCGGACAATAAACTAAAGTACGCTAGTTTGTTACCTTGCCTCTTCGTGGTATTTTGTTCTTGGTTCTTTTTGCGACTATTTTTTGGTTGAGATCTGAAGGAAACACCACTGCATCATGGGATAGGAAGTAGGCCACGAGCTGCTTGAAGACCTCGAGCTTTTGTATTTGGCCAAGTCGGAGCCGAGGACTGGCTCTGAACCAATCCGTGAGAATGAAGGCGAGATAGAACAACTTCACATGAAGAATGTTTCTTCTGTTTTGTGCTTGCAGTGTTATCAGAGGAACCACTAGAGGGTGCAAAAACTATATGGCAAGGTGTTTTTAGCATAATAAATAAATTGATTGTTCAACCTACTTTTATTAGTTTTCACAACTCTAAATGTTTTATAAGCTAAACATTTTAAGTGTGCAATACCATTCACGGATTTATTTAGTCACCTGCTTTTATCTTTTTACTCATTTTACTTTTTTAGTATTTTAAGCAGTTGTTCTTTTTTTAAGTGTAATTATTTATGTTAAATAGAGAATGTTCATTGGTGGTGGTTTTAATCAGGAAACATTCAGATATATATATATATATATATATATATATATATATATATATTGGTTGGCTTGTTTTAACATTCTTTGTATCTGATGAAGTCTGACTAAATAAGACGAAAATGCTGTATTTTGATTTGCATTTATGCATTTTAAGTTCTATTAAAACCAGCTTGTGTTTTATCTTTGAGCCGTGCTGATCTCCTTCTTTCCATGGTACCTTGATTGGGTTATGGTAAAAACCTGAGACATGGTTCAACAATTTCTCCAGCCAGCCTGACTGACATGGGCATCCTGAAGCAATGCAATAATTACCTCATGTATACTGACAACCACTTACTCCTAAAACAAGCAAATACAACATGTGAGAGATGCAATTACACTATGAATTTGGAATCAATTCTCTCACATAACAACCTGGACATCAAACAGATTGTCAGCGCGTGCACACACACACACACACACACACACACACACACACACACACACACACACACACACACACACACACTCTCACACACACTCTCACATTAAGCAAGTTTTCGACACAAACCAATATACATGGACATACTCAATAGAAGCCTATGTGAAATATTCTATACAGAGTTTATATATATATATATATATATATATATATATATATATATATATATATGAGAAACAGATATATATTATAGGTCCAACTTCAAATTTCAAAATTCCAAAACTTCGAACCTCTAAATACCAAAGACCAGAGGATCGAAGTTTTGGAATCTCGTCAATGGAGATCATCGTACAGTGTGGAATGAGAACTTTACAGTTCTCTTCATTGTAGTGCGATCTCAGAGTTGGTATATTTAAGTAGCAGGGAGTATTGGTGGTGCCAGGGGGCTTGCCCACCTGCAAAAATGTGACTTTTGAAGTTTTTATCATTTTTGATTTTTTTTTTGTTTCAAGATTTTGAAACTTCGATCCTCTTCACTTCGTTTTTTAAAGGTTCTAAGTTTTGGAATTTCAATATTTGAAAGTGGACCTATATATATATATATATATATATATATATATATATATATATATATATATATATATATTAGATATAGATAGATATGTGTGTATGTCTGGATTCCTAGTGAAAATATGCTTGTCTACAAAATTGCTGTTAAAGCTGTTTGTCAGCCTGTGCCATCAGTGTTTATAGTAAGGACCACTTAAAAATGTTATCAAAAATATCATCTCAATCTGCTCACAGCACTAACTACACTGACTAACATTTTATATTTACCTGAACACTAAATAAAATCTATAATAATAATAACAGATTTTCTACAAAATGTTATACCGCATGGTAAGGAAACAGTATGTCAGATTTAAGTAATTTACTGTAGGCTTAGTTTCATCATTCTATGCTATGCTTGAAACTGCCCGCCCTCTTGTAAATTTGTATTTGGATACTCCTGCTGGGCCTATCTCATTTGCTCACTCAACTAAGTGCAGTGTGATCATATTCTGATTTCAGGCACTCCTACTGTGTACAAAGACAGCATTTGAGAAGGACAGCCCCTGCAGCCTCTTAATCCTGCTGTGTTCCCTCCCTCAAAAAAAAAAAAAAAAAATATATATATATATATATATATATATACATATATATATATATATATATGTATACATATATATATATATATATATATATATATATATATATATTCAGTTACTCTTACTGTAACTGTCTTAGTTGCTGTTCTGCGTGCTATCTGTTCAGTTGTTCTTACTCTGCACTTATTACTGCTTGTTAGTAGCCTTCTAATTTAATGCCTTCTGCACTTGTTTTTTAGTCATTTGTTAATTTAAACTGTATTTGCCATAATAGTGATACACGTGTGCTAGCCTGCACTGCATTTGAATTGTATTTACTGCTGTTTTAGCCGCTTTTCTGTATAAAACAAAAAAAAAATCCTAGCTTGTTTCCTGCCTTTCCTGTAACTTGTCTAGTCCAGATACAGACTTGCTGTATCCATGACTGTTTGTAAGCTCCTGAGCCCCCCCAAGCCTTTCTGTGTTGGAGGGAAGCCTTCTAGCTTATCAGTGGGAGTATTAAGCACTAGGTAGCCTATCTACCACAGGAGGAGAGGTTTCTGGCCCAGAAATTACAGTTTATTGGCCGTTTGGGAAGCTCTTCCATCTCTTTCAACCTTCTGATTCAAAAGCCTGTGTTTGTGCTGGTTTCCTGCCTTTCCTGTTACTAGTCTAGTCCACGTACAGATTTGTTGTATCCAGGACTGTTTGTAAGCTTCTGAGCCCCCCAAGCCTTTGTGTTGGAGTGCAGCCTTTTAGCTTATCAGTGGGAGTAGTAAGTACTAGGTAGCCTGTCTACCACAAGAGGAGTGGTTCTTGGCCCAGGAATTGTAGTTTATTGATCATTTGGGAAGTTGTCCATCTCTTTCAACTTTCTGGTTTAACAAGACCACATCTGCACTTGTTTCCCATCTTTCCTGTAACTAACCTACTGGAAAGCACTAGAAAGCCTTAAAACTGATACAAGCCTTCTAGCTTAAAAGAGACTTTGGAGTGATTATTAGTCTTCTGTATTTTCTTGCTGTACTTAACTGTTTTCCGCCTAAACGCTGATTTTTCCAGCACTTATTGTGATTTAAAAGCTTGTTTTTTTCACATATTGTACTTACTCGACTGCCTGTACTTTTAAAAAGTTATTTTTTGTTTAAATAACTGTTGTAGGCTACACACTAAAGTGTGATAGCCTTTTCTGATTGCTTGTAGTCGTTTAAAGCTGTTTTAAGTGTACTTTTTACTGTTTTTGCCTTATCTTTAAAAAAAAAAAAAAAAAAGTAAAAATTTCTTGCTTCCTGCCTTTCTAAGCTAGTATAGTCCAGTTTTCAGGCTAGTGCTGAATTCAGGGCTGTGTTACAAGTTTCTGAGTTGCCCATACCTTACTTGGATAGAGGGAAGTTTCTCTGTTCACCTGTGAGAGAGGGGAACTTTGAGCAGCCATCTGTCCCTGGAGGAGTGGTTCCAGCCCAGAAGTTAGTAGTTTAAAAAACGCGTTTGCACGGTTTTGTGTGCCGGGCAGCACCAGTTAGCTAGGGCTAAATTATTCCAGGCTCCACTAAGTCTCCTCTTCACTTTTTCACTTGAAACTAGTCTAACTCTCAACCTAAGCACTCAAAAAGCATCCTACAGTCCAGCACTTGCTCAGACCTAAAAGCAAGCACTAATATACCCCGACACTTGAATGCCCAGCAGGGCAAGGCTCTTTATCCACCCCTTACCAACCAAGCAACCAAGCAGCTCACCCTACTATTCGGGCATGAACAAAGGATAACTTCAGGTGTACTCTCCAGTCCAACTGGTGAATCTGGGTATCCTGAGGCAATGTTAAAACTGCCGCATGTACACAGACAGACCTCTCCTCTTACCACAAAACATCAACTTATTCAAGAGATGCAATTAATACAGCCAAACTGGAGGCTACAGTCTCTCCACCCAAGACTGGAAAAGACAGTCACAAGGAGAAGGTTAACACTTGCACCACACCTCCAGCCTCACATAGACCTACTAAACCAGCACTGGCAAAAAATACAGAAACACACAAAATCATACTCGGAGGCTCTAAATAAAAACCTGCAAAAGCAGAGAGCTCCAAAGCAGACACCCACAAAACCTGCACCTCCTGTCACAAACCAGACAACACATAAAACACAATCAATGTGCCGTACAATCATAGCCCTTAAGGCAAAATAACATACCTAACACACTAGTAATAGGTGACTCAATAGTCAGGCACACTGACGCCCCATTCACTAGGCTGGACAAGGAGAAGGCTACTGTTAGCTGCCTATCGGGAGCCAGAATCCGCCACATAACACAAGCACTCAGGTCACTCCAGAACAAGTACAAATATGACTCTGTCATTGTTCATGTTAGTGTGAATGACCAGAGATGTACCTCCCTGGACTACATGAAATGAGACATGGAAGAGCTCTCTGATCATGTAGCCCAGGCGGGTATGACCCTGACCCTGAGTAGCATCCTGCCCTCACCAAGAATGATACCTCAGTATAAAGAAAAAATGATCAATTTCAACAATTGGCTAAGCTTCTAGTGTCATTCAAAGGGGATCCAGTGTCTGTCAGCCTGGGATGACATGCTCGACAAGCCACGTTGCTTCGCAAGAGACGGCTTGCACCGGTCACCTCTTGGCTTTCGAATACTGGCCAAGGCTCTTGCTGCCCCCATAGTGCCTTTTTTAGGCAAGGCTCAAAATTCAAACCCACCACCGTAAACAGCACAAGTATAAAAATGAGGGTTACGCTACTCAACGCCAGGAGTTTAAATCTCAAAATGCATGCGCTCGAAGCACTCCTAAGTATGGAGAACATCGACATCTGTGCAGTAACTGAAACCTGGTTCAAGGCTCCAGAGAGCACTCCAGCAATACTGGGCTACAACTCATACCACACATTTCGGCCACAGAACACGGACCAAAACACAAAAGGAGGGGGCGTATCCATAATCATCAAGGATACTCACACCTCCAGGTTAGTGGCACAGCATGATACCTCTGAGATCATCCATGTGCAACTAACATCGGGCAATCTGCAATGCAAATTGTGGCCTGCTACAGATCACCCTCCATGACCCAGGACCATCACTCCGCCTTTCTGGAGAAACTGGAAAACATGAAGGTCCTATCAAACGCCCTGATATTGGGTGATTTCAATTACCCTACCATTAACTGGGAAAACTACTCGAGTACAAACTCCCAGGCTCACCGCTTCCTGGAATTTATCAACTCAAATGCCCTGGATCAGCTGGTAAACTCCCCTACCAGAGGCCACAACATATTGGGCCTGGTCATCACCAACATGGGCGACAGGTGTTCCGTACTGGAGGTCAACCAGTCACTGGTTAGATCAGACCATAAACTAATCACCCTGGATGTCCACACCCCACCACCACCACCCCCAACCAAGGAAACCACAGTGAAAAACTTTTCTAAAGCAAATTTCACCTTAAGACAGAGGTGGTAAGTTTCACAGCCCCCACGCTAAAGGGTAACAGTGTCCAAGATGCAGGAACCTTTACAATTGCACTCTATGAGCACCTACAAGGATGCATGGATCGTGCCATCCCTAGCAAGACCAAGACTCACTCCCCTAACAGAAGGAAACCAGTCTGGTGGACCCCTGCCATAAACAGGTTATACAACAGAAGGAGGAAACTAGTTCAGAAAAAAAGCAAATCCCAAGAAGGAAAGACATCCCTGATCAGTATCAGTAAAAAACTAAGGTCCCTCATAAAATCATCCAAGGCTAACTTCGAAAGAAAAATAGCCAAGGTTTTGAAAGATAACCACAAAGCCTTCTTTAGCTATGTCAAGAATCGAAGTGGCAACTCGGAGATATGCTCTGAGCTAGTGCAAAATAGCACAAAATATACTGAACCTACTGATATTGCCAGTATCCTGGCAGATAGATTCAGTGCAAACTTCATCTCTCTCACCTTCAAAAGGCCCTACAAGAATACCAGAAAAGTGTAGTGTCCCGGAAATCACAGAAGCACAGGTGAAAGCCCTTTCAAAAGCCAAAAACACAGCATCAATGGGGCCAGATGGTGTCCCTGGCTGTGTCTTGCACGAACTACAGAACAAACTAACCCCCACCTAAACACGCTGTTCAACCTCAGCCTCTCCACAGGCTATGTGCCCACAGAATGGCGCACAGCAATGGTTATTCCACTCCACAAAGGAGGGGCCACAACTGACCCTGGTAACTATTGCCCCATAAGCCTGACTAGCCTGGTCTGCAAGGCTATGGAGCGCATCATCATGGAACTCATTAACAAAGACATTGGGAACCTCCAAACACTTGACCCAACCCAGTTCGGCTTTGTTAAGGGCAGATCATGCCTACTAAACCTGGTTGACTTCTTCGAGACAGTCACCAAGGCCGCAGATGAGGGAAAGGTGGTTCACACAGCCTACCCTGATCTCGCAAAGGCGTTCGACACCATTCCTCACTCGGGTATTATAGAAAAACTCACCAGCCTGAACATAAACCCCTACGTCACAATATGGGTTGCCAACTGGCTTACAGACAGAACTCACACGGTAAGAATAGCGGGCTCCAGGTACAACTCTAAACCAGTCACAAGTGGTGTCCCGCAAGGCTCGGTTCTGGGACCCCTACTGTTCAGCATATATTTCTCAGAAGTACAGGCAAACACATGAGGACTATGGCTAATCAAGTTCGCCGATGACTGCAGAGACAGACACCTGGTGTCAAACTCATGGCCTCAAGCTAAATGTCAAAAAATGCATAGTCATCCCATTTGGGAAAAACAAAACACCCATGAATTACCACATAGGCGGCAGCCCCCTTAATACAGAAGAGGTAATAAGAGATCTGGGGACCCAGGTAGATAGTAATCTATCCTTTGACAATCATATTGCCAAAGTAGTTAGGAAATCCTTCTATGTGGCCCATCTAATTACCAAGGGGTCGCATCTAGAAATAAAGAGGTTATAGTGCCCCTCTACTCGTCACTCATCAGACCCATCATAGAGTACAACGCCCCATTTGGGATGTACCTCACAAGACACTTCCATCAGCTGGAAAGACCACAAAAGCACCTCACCAAGAGGCTTACTGGCCTCAAACATATGTCCTATGCAGCCCGAATGAAAAAACTGTCTGTACTCAGTGGCATATCGCTTACTCAGAGGTGATCTCTGCCTGACTTACAAAGCCATGTCCAACTCAGAATTGATGGACATGCTCCACCTAAAGAAATCCAAGTCACTGCGAGCCACATGCTCTAGTGAGCTAAACCTCGCCACAACAATAAATAGAACATGCTGGAGGGATAGATTCCCGTCACAGAGACTCCCCCATGCTTTGGAATAAAATTCCTAACTACATTAGGCAGAGCCCCTCACTAACACTCTTCAAGAGAAGCTTTGAATAGTGAATGGGTAACAGAAAATACACCCCTGGGATCACTTCATTGGCTCTGCTTGACAGAGGCTCAGTTAATTAATCAATGGGGCGGCGAAAGCCGACACACTCTGGCTAGGCTTAAAAATGCCCTCGGGCAGATAGCTTAGTACCTACCTATGAACCTGTGTGTTAATCACAAACTGTCAATTTAAACAAAACGTTTCATTGCTAAAAGAATGCCACAGTAGGAGGGAGTGGAGGTGAAAAAGTCTTCTTTCACCTTGGAAATGCAGTGAAGAGGTGAAATGTCCCCATTCTCCTTAATGAACTTCTGTCTCCACTGTTTCATCAGTATGTATATGAAGGATTCCCTTAATATGAATATTTAACCATGAAGAGATTGTAATATCAGTGTATGAGAAGTGGTAATAAAGCCATAATTGATGGGGTATAGCTTTGTAGGTGGTAAAGCAGGTTTTGAATTTTCTTCAGTTTAGGGCAGTCCCTCTATGTTAACTATTTTTGAAGAATGGGCTGTGTAGGTATTACGAAAGGGAGTTATGGTCCTTTTCAGTTATGTGCTGGGGTGATGGCCATGCTTTGTTATATGCATACTGAATCAGTTTTTTGAGAAGATCATTTCAATGGCTACCAAAGTTAAGTAGATGCATTCCAAACAACTGCTGGATATTACAAGTTTGTACAGCTTTTTATTGTTGAGAGACTGTCAAACTTAATTGTATCACTGACTTCAGCTGCTGCACCATGTGCACTTAGTGAGAAAGAAATGGCATGATTTTGTATCCGGTGTACTTTCACTGCAATGTTTTAGGAGTACAGGATGTAATGTTTTACAGTACTGGCATTATATATTAGTTTACAAGTTTATTTTAACTTTGGTATGGGGGAGGCAGTTATTAACATGTGGATGGGATTTTCCAGATTTTTCGATTAAGCTTTCATGTTTTTATTTAATGTGTTACAGTGAGTCAGTTTATTTTCTAACACGTGCGAATGAGCGGAGTAATTTCTTATTTATAGGTATGTGGGTGCATAGACAAAAATATTTCTGCAAACGATTACATACATACATGTCTGTCTGCCTTTATATTTGGATTAGTCCCATCTTGTTTGAGGGTAACTGACCACATCTGAAAGACCAGCAGTAGCTTCCTGATGAGGTTCTTAATGTATGTGCTGCACATAGCAATATAAAAGCAATAGTGGCAATCGATCACGGGGCAATAACATGCCTAGTTGTGTACAGCTTTAAGCACACTAAATGTACCTGCCAATCAGGGAGCACTTAGGTACCCAGTGGCATATTCTAAAATTGATGGTATCTACCAGTATCAGTTAGCCTAGTTACACACAGGTGTCACTTCACATCTCAGCATTTCTCAAACTCTCCACTTGCACAGTACAGAGCAAGAGTCAGGAACAATCAGCCTAAGCAGTGGAAGACACAGTTGTTGGCTACTTTGTGCTTATGTAATTTGTAGCTAGAACGTGACAGATATAACATTCATTGATCAGTTTGAATATGTCTGGTATTGATTCAAGCGATTATAATTTTATTACCTCGTTTCTTATTGTGTTATTTCACATCCATTTCCCAGATGAGGGATGAGACTTCTATGAAGAGAGTTTTTGACGTGAGACTGCCCAAGGCTTTAGGCAGATAAATGAACAGAGATGAAACTAGGTTACCTTTATTTCTGTTTTGATAAATGTTGTTGAAGCTAAGTAGGGCTGTTATACTGCTGTGACTAGGAAGAAAGCAGTGCTGAATTTTGAATATATGGTTGCAATTAGTAAGGTGGTTAGAGAGCTGGATGTAGAAACAATTTCTCCAAGATTTTTGATAGTAGTGCTGGGATGGCAAAGATTTTTGATAGTAGTGCTGGGAAGGCAGTGGGTCTGTAATTTGAAAAATCAGGTGAGTTATCACCTTTATGCAATGGGATAATATAAGAGGTTTTCCAGATGCAAAATGTATAGTTTTTGATTACATAACGATTAAAGCCGCGGTGGTGCAGCGGTAGCATTGTCGCCTCACAGCAAGGGGTTCTCCCATTCAATTCTCGGCTGGAACGCCTTCTGTGTGGAGTCTGCATGTCCTCCCCCCCAGTCAAGTGGCATTCGAAAGACATGCGTGAATGGGCATGCGTTCGTTGAAGGTTGGGCGGACTGGCACCTCGGCACCGTAAAAATCTACTGCCACTCATTAGCGGACCAGAGTTCTACTGTGGCGACCCCTAACCGGGAAAAGCCAAAAGAAGAAGAATTAATTAGTATGAAGATTGGATATTCAACTCGCAGGGTATCAGTAGCTAATGCTGTTGGCTTTAGCTCAAGTAAAAGTTTTCCAATAGTGGAAGTTTTAACATTTTGGAATGTATAAGTCACACTCGTATTGTCCAGCGAGTCTGGAGTGTGTAGGTGGGCAACATATAGGATGCATGGCTGCCAGACAAGGAATCAGCCAGTCATCAGTGATTACAAACAGAAGGAACAATGACTAAAAGCCTACACAGTGTACCATTTCAGTTATTTATTTACAGATAACTACTATGAGACTAGACACAAATGCATACAGTTGTACGGTAAAGACAAAGAAAAGTGCTGAAGAACATATTGTACAATGCAGTAATGCACAAAGATGCAACATGTATACTAAGATATGCACCTCCTTAGTAGACAGAAGTCAGCACTAAATAAATTATGAAATTAAAGGGATAGATTAGTGGGTCTACTAATATTGAAACTTGCATCACTCTTACTTTTACAAAATTAGAAACAGCCAGATCATAAAATTCAGGGCACTTCATTAGTATTTGGAAATCATCACTTTAGACTAGAAAATGAGGGTGTGCTTTTTATAGAGGTACCAGCATGTCAGAAAGCCATTACAGTTGGCTAGCGTTTAGAATAAAAACTGTTAGATATGACTATATGAATAGAACTGTATACATGCATGTGCACATCTACTTGCTAGTTAGATACATATACACATCTGTTGCTATAATATATGTAAAAATAATATAGTTAGTTAGATGCATGCTTTTCTCTTTGCTGACATACATATATTAAAGGGTTAAACTGCTCTTAGCTATAAGCAAGGGAAAAAAATCAAAAATAAATAACGTGGCATTCATTCATGCAATGTAAAAGTCTGGTACAGCTTGTGACAAACTGAATGTTCAATGTCAAAAACATGCTTCAAGAATTTCAAAATGTTTGTCAAAGTGGCACCACAGTTTGTATGTGTGGTTTCAAATAACCCAGTGTTAAAAATGTAAGCAAACACCGTTTATGGGATGTATAAGCAATATCATGCATTTAACCTGGAAAAATGAAACCTATGTGTTCTCTACCAGTAGTAACATTACCTTGTCATTAGACAAGTTAAGAAAAATAATACAAGACACAGACCATCTTAACGCTTACTCGGATCATCATAATCACAGCATGAAGTAAATAGTATAACAGTAAAAGACAAATTAATAAAATTGGCTGACAAAACAAAAGCTGACACTGCCCATAATTGGTGGGACATATTTATAGGGTGGTCATCATCTGGAACCAAATTGTTAAATGGTTAATACATCCAGTGTTGGTAGTTTTAGGGGTCATAATAATAATGACAACTTGGAATTGTTGTATATGCTTAAGGCTGCGAAGAGTTGCAATAACTCAGCAAGTCATGACTGTAAACATGAATAAAGTGGTAAATGCTGTAAATAGCGAAGCTGATGAAACAAATGCAGTCTTTTCTTTAACTGAAGTTTAGTCCGTTCCTCAAAATACAATAAAGGGGAACTGCAAGAGTACTTTTAAATCAGTTTCATTTAGTACATTCAACCGCTGCTAGCATGATTATTAGCTTGAATAAGAAGTTGCTAGAATAATATGAAATATAAAGGGTTAATTTAGAAATAGTATAAAATACGGAAAATAATAAGTGTGCTGGCAAACATATATAGCCTAAATAAATATTGGCATCCATGCACAAAGGAATATATTATTGAGAAAAGTACAGTTGTGTACACTTACCATAAATGTAGATGTTCGAGTGTATTCACTATTGCAGTCATTACATTTGGGTAATCTGTTGGCAGGTTGCCCTCAGTCAGCCTGAATAACAAAGTCTAGGGTCCTGCGTTGGTTGCCGTCTCCTCTTCCATGACGTCAGGTCATCAGGGGTATAAAACATGCAGCCGACACCATTTTATTCAGTTTTTCTTGCCCCAGGTGTCTTAACCCGGACTGCAACAGTGAATACACTCTAACATCTACATTTATGGTAAGTGTACACAACTGTACTATGTTCTTCATGTTTCACTGTTGCAGCCATTACATTTGGGTAGAATCCCAAAGCTATGGATGGGAGGTTGGAACTAAATAGCATTAGGAGCGGCTATAAGGCCCTGCAGAACTGCAATGGCAAAGCCTGCCCTGGATTTGGAGAAGAGAGGCAAATGATAATGCTTTGTGAAGGTAGGAACAGAGCTCCAAGTAGCAGCTTCTAGAATGTCTTTGGTTGGAACTCCTCTGAGAAAGGCTGCTGAGGTAGAGGCAGCCCTGGTGGAATGTGACCCGATTCCCTTGGGCACAGGTTTACCATGGTGCAAGTAGCAGAAACTAATGCAGTAGCTTATCCACTTAGAAATTGTCTGCTTTGATATAGCCTTCCCCTCTGATCCTGAAGCAAATGCCACCAGTAGTTGCTCAGACTTTTAGAGATTTGGTCCTGTTTAAGTAGAATTTTATTTGTCTGTGTACGTCCAATGAATGCAGAATCCACTCCCCCACTTGTTCTGCGGATTTGGGTAAAATGTTGGCAGGTGAATTGTTTGGTTAAGAGCCACACTGGATACCACCTTAGGCATAAAGGAAGGATTGGTCCCGAGGGACACCCTGTCCGGGTAAAATGTAATAAAAGGCTCCACAGCCATGAGAGCCTGTAATTCTGAAACCCTTCTAGCTGAAGTGATTGCCAAGAGGAAAGCTGTTTTCCATGATAAAAATGTTATATCCGCAGTAGCTGCTGGTTCAAAAGGAGGCAGGGTCGAGTTTTTCCAGCACAAAATTGAGGTCCCATGCAGGAGTTGGTGATCTTCTGGGAGGCCTTAAATTTTTGGCCCCTCTAAGATAATGTTTTAGCAGAGGATGAGAAAAGAGGGGAGGCTCCGTGTTGTAATGAGCCGAGATGGCCGAGGCATGGATTTTTACTGAAGAAAAAGATAGGCCCTTGTTAAGCATCTCAGTCAAGTATTGTAAAATCTGAGGGATATTTGGTTTTGCTATGTCCGTTCCTTGTGCTTGGTTCCAAGCACAGAATCTCTTCCATTTAATCAGCATAAGATTTTCTAGTACTAGGCCTTCTGGCTTACAAAATGACATCCATCACAGATTTACTGAGAGGTGTTGTTTGAATAATTAAATGATCAGCCATGCTGCAAGGTTCAGAGTTTGGAGCTGAGTGTGCAGAATTTGATTGTTCTGCTGAGATCGTAGATGAGGTATTTGAGGCAAGTACCAAGGAGGGAGTTGAGACATATTCCTTAGAATTGGGTACCAGTGCTGGCGAAGCCAGTCCGGAGCAATCAGGATCATTTCTGGTTTTTCCTGTCTGACCTTTAGTAAGACCTTGGAGAGAAGAGGCAGAGGGGGAAAGGCATCGACTGATAGGTTTTTCCAACTGAAGGATAGGGAATCCACTTTCCATGCTTGTCTGTGATAAGTCCTTGTGCAGAATTTGTCCAGCTGATAATTTTGGGGAGAGGCAAATAGATCTAGGTCTGGGCTCCCCCATTTCTGTGTTACCATGCTGAAACTTTGTGGATCCAGTTTCCACTCGTGCAGGTCCATAAGATTTCTGCTTAGGTCGTCTGCCAGAGTATTTTGTTTTCCTGGCAGGAATTGAGCTTGAAGATGTACTTGGTAAGTCAAAGCTGTGTTCCACAATGCCATGGCTAGTCTGCAAAGGGGGTAAATGTGTACTTCCCTGCTTGTTTATGTACCACATAACCGTGGTGTTGTCCGTCTTTATCAGTAGTTGTCCTGGATGAAGTAAGTCCTTGAAGGCTGTCAGTGCAAGTCCTTGAAGACTGTCAGAGCATGCCGAACAGCTAGCAACTCTTTCTGGTTGATACGCAGATGCATTTGTTTTGGGCTCCATTTGCCCTGAATGCATCTCCCCGCCAGGTGGGCCCCCCAAGCATAGTTTGATGCGTTGGTAGTTAGGGTTTCGGTGGCAGGGGGTAGAGTGAATGACAGTCCCTTGTTTTGGTGACATCTCTGCCCACCAAAGAAACTCCTGTTGTAGGCAGGGAATGAGAGGAATCATTGTTTCCAGACTGTGACCATGTTGACTCCATAAACTTTTTAGGTACCATTGAAGTTTCCTCATATGCAGTCTTGCATACGGAATTAGTAGAATGCAGGATGCCATGAACCCCAAAGCCTGCAGAATTTGTCTTGCAGATAATTGGGTTTTTGTTGCCATCTGTTTGAAGTATGTTGTCAGTTGCCTTTGTTTGTCTGGCATAAGGTAAGCCATCTGGGCAGTTGTATTCAAGCTTGCACCCAGGAATGTAATTATTTGAGAGGGTACCAGTTGGGATTTCTTTTCATTTATTGTGTACCCTAGGCATGTTAGCCTTTTTACAAACGTCAGATGTTGAAGAAGAATGTCCTTGTTCTCTGCTTGAATGAGACAGTCGTCCAGGTAAGGATACATTTGTATGCTTCTTTGTCTGCAAAATGCAATTACTAGTGCCAGGCACTTTTTATAGACCCTGGGTGCAGTAGATAAGCCAAAGGGTAGTGCAGAGAATTGGTAATGCATAAAACCTGCCTTGAAGCGGAGGTATCTTCTGCACGATTCCCTTATTGGGATATGCAGGTATGCCTCTTTTAAGTCTAGAGTCACTAACCAAGCGTTCCTGCCCAGCATAGGCAGTAGCTGTTGTAAAGTCAGCATTTTGAATTTTGGAATGTCCAGGAACTTGTTCAAAATCGATAAGTCCAGTATTGGATGCCAGGCATTGTCTTTTCTGGGTACCAGGAAAAGTCTTGAATAAAAACCTTGTCCTTTTTCCTGTTCTGGTACTGGTTGAATAGCCGCCATAGCCATGAGGGACATAACTTGTTTATGAGCCTCTGCCCATTGATTTTGTGGCAGATCTGGCCAACCGTATGGAATTGGCAAAGTATGGAAATGAAATCTGTACCCCTGGGATACTATGTTTAATACCCACTTGTCCTGGGTAATTAACTGCCAATTTTGAGCATGAAGTGCTAATTTTCCCCACAAAGGGGCTGCCAAAAGATAAGTGCTTGGTGAAGGTAGAGGGAAGTCATTGAGACTGCTTACTGTAGGGTTGTGCTTTGTTTCCTCCAGATTTGGAAGTGGAGGCACCCCATTGCTTTGACCTGTAAGAACCCTGTGATTGGTATATAGAGCCTTTTGAGCACCTGGATTTGCCTTGAAAGGCTCGGTTGGACACAGGAATGGACCAATTTTTAGTAGGCCAGTGCCTACTGAACCTGGGTGGCTGCACTTAAGAAATCTTTTACAGTTTGCATAGATTTAGTTTTGTCTTCCATTTTCTTTAAAACCTCTTCTGCCTCATTACCAAACAGAGTATCATGCTGTAAAGGGGCATCCAACAATTTAGCTTTAACATGATCAGGCAGATTTTGCTCCTTGAGCCAGGCATGCCTTCTAATCACAGATTCAGTAAGTGCGGCCCTGCAAGAGGCCTCCAAGGAATCAAAACCACATTGCAAAGTATGCTTTCCAACCTCTTCTGCTGCATGCAATAATTCCTGTAATTCTTTATTTTCCACACAATCAAAAATCAACATCATTTTCTGTTTCAATAAGCCCATAACATGCTGTTGATATTTAAGCATATGAAACTGGCAGGTTAAGGCCCTAATTGCCATGGTTGCAGACGTATAAACCTTTTTTTTCCCCATCTATCCAGTGCCCTGGAATCTCTATCAGAGGGGGTAGGATTTTTGGCTGTAGAGGCCTTTACACCTTTGGGACCCTGTGAGATAGTCTCAGGATCAGCAGCAGGATTTTTGAATAGAAATTTGTGGGAGTCAGGAACCCTGTAATATCTGTCTGGCTTACTAGGAGCCGGAGGTAGGGAATCGGGAGCCATGCTTGATTCCGAAAACACATTATCAATGTCTAATATAGGAGGTATTGCCAAAGGCCTATGCTGAGGAACAAGGAAATCTCTAAGCCTCTTTTTTGATTCAGAGAAATCCTGACTCTCCCAATGAAAATGTTCCCTTAAAGTATGCAAGGTTTCTCCAAAAGAATAATCCTCAGGAGGAGATGCAGATGGGATGGATTCTTCTGAATCTTAATCCTCATGGGGGGAATAGAAAATTCCTGATAAGAAGAGGAATCAGAAAAAATGGAAACCTGATCTGAAGATTCATAATCAGTGTCTTGCCTAGGCCTCTTAGCAGGGGGGGTGGGGTGGGAACCCCTAATCAAGGTAATTAAGTCCTCAGCCATTTTGATAACCTGTTTTTTAGGCATAGGGGCCTGAGCACGTGGCTCATGTGTCGGTTATTTAGACTTAGAAGATGTTTTTGATCTTGTTTTTGAAGCTGGCGTCGGTTTTATATAAAAATGTTGAGGCCTGAAAACACCCTCAGAAGCCGGTGCCTGCTCAGCGGCTCTGGACCCATCCAAGGGAGAGACATCTGCGGGTTCAATACTCTGAGAATCTCATGGCATACCGGACTCCGCATAGGTCTCGGTAGAGGCCTGCGACTCCAAAGTAGCGGGTATCAGGGGCTGCGAAAGCACCTCACTGAGTACCGGCAAACTGGTGACTGGCTTAGGAGAAGCTTCGTCGTCTGTTTTGGACCTCGACGGTCTGTCTCTGTCTTTTTCTTTACGTTTTTTGTGAACTCCGGTAGTCGGATTGCTAACCGACAACATTTAAGAGTAATTAAATCTGGAACCAAAATATTTTGAAGCAAAAATATACCGACACTTAATAGTGAGTTGGTTAAATCTAGCACAAAACCAACAGCAAGGCACGTTATGATCTGGGCCTAGGCAAGGAATCCAGTACAAATGAAAATCCTTATGAGGCATTTGCTTCCCACAAGTAACGCAATTATTAATTTTTACTGACATCGGTAAGGAGCAAGAAAAAGTTTCCCCAACGGGGCACTTCGCTTTAAAGACTTCAGTTCTGAAACTCGAATGTGAAAATTTCAGGAGTCGGCCGACTGGCACTTGCGAACTGCTTCTGCTTCGGGCACCACGCGGCAAGACAGACTGAATAAAATGGTGTTGGCTGCATGTTTTATACCCCCCACGACCTGACGTCATGGAAGAGGAGACAGCAACCGACGCAGGACCCAAGACTTTGTTATTCAGGCCGACTGAGGACAACCTGCCAGCAGATTACCCAAATGTAATGACTGCAACAGTGAAACACGAAGAACATCAGAGTTTGTAAAAATAGCCGTGCAGATGGTGGCCAAAAGGTGTCAACAAGATGTAACATCAAGGACTGGAACATTAGTAAGATAATGCAGGAACGTCGAGTCTTCAATAAGGCAGAAATACTGAATTTCCAAGGATCACCTAACTTCAAAGAACCAAGGACAAATCATAAATTAAAGAAAACAAAGAAAAACTGTTATACAAAGGAAGACTGTTATACATTAGACTTTGGAAAAAAAACAGACTCTATAAATAAGAGTGTGTATAAATAAGCTTTGGGAATTTGCCATAGAGAGCTGACTGTATTCGTGTTACATGCTTGTAGATCCAAAAGCAGAAGTGTACAGTAAACTTTGCTAACTGAAGTAGTTTGTCACAGTGTATTCATTGTACTTCGTATAATACAGTAGCAAAGTAGTTGGTCACAGTAAATAGTTAAGTACTGTGGTATGTAGGTGGATATGAAAGCATTTTTTCTTCAGATAAGTATACACTGAAGGTGGCATAAATTTCAACTACTTGTTCAAAATCGAGTTTACATTCCATGTCAAAATAAACATCATATCAGCTCTTTGTACTTTTGAGTATTTCCAACATGTGACTCAAAATTCTTCTCAGCCGTATGTTTTGTTATCTGACTGGGAACAACTATCAACTTTGAACAAATTATTTCCTCCTCAAAAAAACAAAATCCTTTCCTTGCTGACTATAGTGAAAAGATTACCGGGCAAAAAAAATGTTGTTCCATCATTCCGTTTTCACAGTATTGTGATAATTAAAAAGTTCAGATATGTACTAATGGTCAGATCAGACTTAAATTATGCAAATAATCTCCAGTTCGTCTTCTAGCATGCTTCATGCTTCTCCGGTAAATATGATAGACTCAACAAATTTGATATATGCAGCTCCTTACCTGGCACGCATTTCACCGTCAAGTCATATTTCTGTAGGTTAATTAAACTTCCTCTGCAGTCTCACTGATGCTCTGTATAGGAACCTTTGCTTTGAAAATGCAAGTAATCTGTTTCGAATGTGAAGGGGTTTTTTTTACCACAGAGATAGTCAGAGAATTTCTTACATCTGTACATCACTGACAGCTCCTCTTCTATTTGAGCAGGGCTTTTTTCTGCATCTGTACATGCCCTCTTTAAACACCTTTACTGAATTATCACTTGTGAAGTAAACAAACTTATATAAAGTTCACATTTACATACATTTTACATCACATACATTGTTACATGCCCTACAAATCTGGGCAACATTACATAAGTTATTCAATTCCTGCCTTCTTTTAAAACCGTACTCCTCCTCCAAAACATTTTCGGCATATACTGATCCCACAATTTCCATTTTTTAATATGCAATTTACTCCTACCCTTTTCTAAAAGGCCCCACACCCTGTTTTTTTGTCTCTGTTACAATATTCACTACTTAAAGTATAGCTGGTTTAGATTTTGATTTCTATTTACAAGTAACTGCTTTTTGGAAACCACCAGAATTAAACTTAACAAGGCCTTCCTATAACTAGGCAATTCAGATCTTGTATCCCAGTTCAAAAAAATCAATTCCTTAGTTACACTCATGTGCTTGCCCAGTATTCCTGACAGAGTACTCTGTAGATAATTTTTAAAGTCCGTTTGTTCCCAGTTACCTCTTCCTTGCCCATCACACCTCCAATATTTGCCATCTACCCTAAGAAAAATTCTTTGAAGTTTGCTTTGGGTATAAAAGTATCATGTAAAACACTTCAGGCAAAATCTTACATCTTCTAGACTTTGCTGCATATTTGGGAGTCATACATATGTGTCCTCCTATTGCTTCAAATTGCTTGTCTAATCTCTCTTCCCAATCTTTTCAGACCTCTTTTGATGGATTACCCTGGTTATCTTGCAATATTTCATTTGTCCTACATATTTTCCCCTATTAAACAGCAGCTTCTGTTCTGGATTCAGTTAAAAACTCAACCAGTACAGGTCTTTCATTTAGGATTCCTCTAACCCTTTCTCTTTGTCTATACTCGGATATCAATACCCGATAGGGAAGGCAAACACTAGCATGCAATCCAAATGTCTTCTTGGCCTCTTCCCATTCTATTACCTTTCTTTCTCTAATTATTTGTTCTCAATACCTTGACTCCTTTGCCAGCTTCCTCCAGTAAATTCTACCTCCCTCATCTATTCTCTGTAGCTCTAACTGTAATAATCCATAGCAGCAGAATCTCCTTTCTCCATTCCCCTTGTTGACTTAGATCTTAGTATATGTAGGTTCATACGAGATTACTAGGCTAATGGCTCTGGGGCATTTACAAACCTAGCCAAGAGTTTATCCCCAAAAAAAAAACCTCAATCTGCACCTGTTGCCCAAGTCTATGAGGGACACAGGTGGAACCCCTGCGAGAAATTTGTGGTTGCCCATATCCTCATCAAGGTTCCTCTTAAAGAGAGTCAGTGACGTACTTTGTTTGACGTGTGTGGGGAGTATATTCCAGAGAAGGGGCAGCTTCTGGGAGACAAACCTGTCTCTCCAGCAGGTTTTGTTAATATCACATATTAGATTTAAGTCTTTCGATCAGGTATTACACGAGGAGTTAGACTTCCAGATATGGAGCATCTCTGGTAGAGCAAGGCAAGGTCTGGGATTGCCTTGCAGGTGAGACACAGATCACCTCTGAGCAAAATGTACAATACAGAGTAGAGTGATTGTGATTTGAGCCTGTACACATAGGACAGGTGCTGGGAGGCCATGGATTCTCTTAGTGAGGTATTTCTGTGGCATTTCCAGTTGGTGCAGGTGTTTGGAGAGGCTCATACCAAATGGGGTGTTGTACTCTATTATTGGCCTAATGAGGGAGGAGTACAGAGAGGTAATAAACCTTTTTTCTGGATGCAATCCCTTTACTTGTGAATCAAGTAAAAGTCTTTTCTGACCACTGCCACTACATGATGATCAAATCTGAGATGATTGTCAACTTGTGTACCCAGGTCTCTCATCACAGGTTGTGTGCTTAGGGGGTTGCTGCTAATGTGGCAATCAGTAGAGGCTGTGTTTTTGCTGAAAGGTACAATGATACATTTTTCTGCATTTAACTTAAAGCCATCATTTTGGCACCAGTCATTTATTGCTGTGAGACCCTCTTGAAGTATGTTAACATTATTTGGAGAGTCAATGACAGACAACTTACAGTCATCTGCAAACCTGGTCAGCCACAGGCCTTTTGTCTTTACCTGGACCTCTGAGAAATAGATGCCAAACAACAGGGGCCCCAGGACAGATCCCTGGGGGATACTACTAGTGACAGGTCTGCTATCAGAGGTAGTGGCACCTATTTTGACCTTGTGGGTCCTATCAGTGAACCAGTTGGCCACCCACCTGATGAGATAGGGATTTACGCCAAGTACTGTTAGTACTGTTAGTTTTTCGATGATGACAGAGTGGAGGAATACGTCAAAGGCTTTGGCCAAGTCAAGGTAAGCTGTATGTAAGTCTCAAAGAAGTCAACCAGGTTCAACAGGCAAGATCTGCCCTTGACGAATCCGAACTGGGTGGGTTCAAGTGCTTGGAAATTGTCTATGTCCTTGTTTATGAGGTCCATAATAATAATACGCTCCATGCCCTTACAGATCAGACTTGTCAAGCTAATGGGGTGATAGTTTACAGGGTCAGTAGTGGCACCACCTTTGTGTAAAGGGATGACAATGGCAGTTCTCCACTCTGCTGAAATGAAGCCTTTACTTAGGTTATGGTTGAATAGGGTGCTCAATGGCGAGGCTAGTTCTTGCTTGAGATGCTGCAGAATACAGCCTAGGATACTATCAAGTCCCATGGAAGCTATGTTCATTGCCTTGGATAAGGTCTTTAACATGATCTACGGAGATGTGAGGTGCGGGGCAAGTATCAGGGATGCTGAATGGGCCTTGGGGGGGGGGGGGACAGGGGGATGAAGTTTGCACTGAACCCATCTGCTAGCAGGTTGGCTAATTCGACAGGATCAGGGTTAAGTGGCACCGTTAAGAACTAATTTGGAACAAACCTGGGCTTTGCCATAGAGGTTTCTGACGCAACTGAAAAATGCTTTGTGGTTAGCTTTTGTTTCACAGGCTAGTTTCTATTCATAATTGGCTTTGAAGGTTTTCACTAGTGATCTAATTTGCTTGGTGAGGCTAAGGAGGGAGTTTTTTTCAATTGGGAATTTGCGCCTTTTTACCCTTGGACAGCAGTTTCTTCCTTTTGCTGTAAAGCCTGTTGATAGAGGATGTCCCCTCATATAGGTTTGTGGTTCCCTGAGGAGCAGATTTTAGTTCTGCTGGGTATGGCCGAATCCATGCAGTTGTACAGGTGCTTGTATACTGCACTGGCATACTGTTCAGCATATTTGTCTGCATCCTCTGAGGGGGGCGGTGGTGTGAAGCTACTGATATCCTCCATTAGAAGGTTGTAGTCAGTTTTTGAGAAGATTAGCCTAGTTATAAAATGTTGGGCAAGTGCATTAGAGCAGGAATAGTTCACCCAGTTTATGGTGGGGTAGTTGAAGTCACCAAGGATCAGGGTGTGGGGGGGGGGGGTACCTTGATGGACTCAAGTAGGTCCAAGTAGGAAGAGTGGGTGTCCTGAGTCATGGAGGGGGGGGGTCTATAGCTGGCTATAACTTGGATGGGTGTCTTGCCAATTGTCAATTGCACCTGGAGAAGTTCTAGTGAATCATGTTGGCAAGCCAGTCTGGAGGTGTGCTGGTCTTTAATGAAAATATCAACTCCACCACCCTTACTCTTCCCGACCTCATTTTGGGATCAGAATGTGTGGAATGAGGTATAGCCTGGTAAGGCAGGGGTGCTCTCTGCAGCCTTGAACCAAGTTTCTGTGACAGCACAGATGTCAGCATCTTCCAGTGCTAGGAGAGCCTCCAGAGAGTGCATTTTCAGGTTAAGGCTACTAACATCTTACTTTCTGCTACTTTATAAAAGTCTAATATTCTGTAAGACTGCTATTCTTTTTAAGGATCTGGGTCCAAATTTACATTTTCTCTCTAACTATCCCATTTTATCATTATCCCTTTCCACTTTGAATTGCATCTTTCTGTTTGTCTTATGCACAAGAGCCTCAACTGTGCAGCTCTAAAATATCCTTTCAAATCGGGTAATCCTAAACCTCCTTGTTCTGTTGGGAGAATCAACCTGAATCTTACATTCTTCCCCTCCCAAATACAATCCTTCAACTCTACTGTCTACAACTTCTCCACTGGCTGATAAAAATATGCCTGACCTGTGTACAAAACTAAAGGAACGAAAAACATTGTTGCTGCTTGTATCTTGCTATCCATATCCATAGGCAAGAGCTTCCAGGTTTGGCACTTTTTTTTGTATGATCTTTTCTTTAGTCTCTTCCCACATATCCTTACCTGCCATAACAGAATCCTTTTTAATCCATACTGCTACATATTTCATTTTATCATGACCCCATAAATATGGCTACTGCTCGGACAATTCATGGGTGGGTACATAGTTTATTGTAGCCTTTTTTAATCTTCATTAACTTTATATCCTGAAAAAAAAAAACTTTCTGAGAATATTCCACAACACTGAGATGCCATTTTCTAGTTCAATCAGGTACAAAATAACATCTGCAAATAAAGGCAACTTTTCTTGAACACCATACCAATTATATCATTGAACATTCAAGTCCATTATTTTCTTTGCCAGTGGTTTTAAATACAACACAAACAACAAAGGGAAAAATGACACCCATGCCTAGTTCCTCTGTTTAAACACAACTTAGCAGAGAGGAACCCTCCCCAATTAACCTTATTACTGTATCAAGAAATGCAAAAGCTTCCATTGCCCTACTCATAAAATCCCAGCTTACTCTGTCAAATGCTTTCTCTGCATCAAGACTCACCAATAATAGCAGTATTTTCTTACATTCTTCTCTCTGGATCATCACTGTTCTATTATTGTTGTCAAATGTTTGCCTCCACTCCACAAAACCACATTAGTCCATATCTATCAATTTTGGCATCACCTTTGCCATTCTTTTAGTCGTTACAGATAGGTGAAGTTGGATCAGATGGGTCTTTACCATCTTTAGGTATTACAACCACAACAGCTTTTTTTCCAGGATGTTAAGGCCATCACTCCTTTTTAAAATGCTGTTAAATAAAACCTTCCAGATCTTTATCACTCTCTTCCCTCCCAACTTCCAAACTTCAGGTGGAATACCACCTATCCTTGGAGACTTTCCTGTAGATTGATTATACATCACCATTTTTATCTCATGTCCTCCTATCTTAACTGTTCACAGGTAGGTACTAGGCTATTGGCCCTAGGGCTTATATAAGCCTAGCCAAAAGGTACCCTGGCTTTTGCCACCCAAGAAAATTGTTTTCCTGCGCCACTGTCGAGCAGAGCCACAGAAGTGATCCCTGGGGTGAATTTCCTATCTCCCATCCAATCATCAAGATTTTTCTTGAAGAGTGCTAATGAGAAGCTTTGTTTGATATAGATAGGTAGTTTTGTTCCAGAGTATGGGAAGTCTCTGGGACAGGAATCTATCCCTCCAGCATGTTCTGTTTATTGTGGTGACAAGGTTTAGGTCCCTAGAGCGTGTAGCTGGGAGGGATTGGGATTTCTTTAAGTGGAGCATGTCCAAAAGCTCTGGGTTTGACATAGCTGTGTGTGTTAGGCAGAGATCGCCTCTGGGTAGGCAATATGCGACGGAGTAAAGCTGCAGTTTTTTGAGACAGTCTGCGTAGGATCTGTTTGAAGCCGGTAATCCTCTTTGTGAGGTATTTCTGCAGCCTTTCCAGTTGTTGCAGATGTCTTGTGAGGTACATACCACAAGGGGCATTGTACTCTATAAAGGGTCTAATGAGTGACGAGTAGAGGGGAACAATGACCTTTTTTCCTGGATGAGAAACCTTTTGTGATGAGGTGTGCCACGTAGAAGGATTTCCTGACTACTGTGGTGATGTGATTATCAAAGGAAAGACTACTGTCCACCTGTGTCCCAAAGTCTCTTATCACACTTTCAGTGTTAAGCAGACTACCGCCTGTGTGGTAGTTCATGGGTACAGAGTTTTTACCAAAAGGGATGACCATGCACTTTTTGACACTGAGCTTGAGGCCATGGCTTTGACACCAGACATCTGTCTCAGCGTGACCCTTTTGTAGGATGTCCACATCTTTTGGAGTTTTGATTATGGCTCCGAGTTTGGCTAACAAAGTTCGCAGATGACTACAAAGACCTTCTGTGTTAGCCTGCACTTCAGCGAAGTAGATACCAACCAGGAGAGGACCCAGGACTGAACCCTGTGGTACTCCACTTGTCATTGGTCTGAAGTTAGATTTGGAGTCTGCTACTTTCACAGTGTGGGTTCTGTCAGTAAGCCAGTTGGCAACCCATTTTGTGACATAGAGATTTATACCTAGTTTAGTGAGTTTATCTATAATTCCAGAGTGGGGGATGGTGACAAAAGCCTTGGCGAGATCTAGATAGGCTGTGTGAACTACCTTACCCTCATCTACGGCTTTGGTGACCGCTTCAAAGAAGTCTATCAGGTTTAGGAGACATGATCTGCCTTTTACAAACCCGAACTGGGTGGGGTCCAGAGTTTGGAGATTACCAATGCCATTGTTTACATGTTCCATGATGATACGTTCCATAGCCTTGCAGACCTGGCTCGTCAGGCTAATGGGGCGGTAGTTTCCGGGGACCGTGGTGGCTCCCCCTTTGTGGAGTGGGATAACCGTCGCTGTGCACCATTCAGTGGGCACATAGCCTGAGGTGAGGCTATGACTGAACATGGCACTTAGGTGGGGTGCCAGTTCATTCTGTAGTTCATGTAGAACGCAGCCTGGGATGTTGTCAGGCCCCATGGATGCTGTGTTCTTGGCTGTGGAGAGTGTATTTTTTTTACCTGTGCAGCCGTGATTACAGGAACTTTGCATTCTTCCGGTATACAGATGGGCTCTTTAGGGGATGAGAGGGGGGGTAAAGTTAGCACTGAACCTATCTGCCAGGATGTTGGCAATATCAGTTGGTTCTGTATATTTAGGGCCATTGCACTGTAACTCAGAGCAGACCTGAGTGTTGCCATTGAGATTCTTGACATAGCTATAGAATGCTTTGTGATTGTCTTTAGAGTCAGTGGCAATTTTGTTTTCGTAACTAGCTTTGGAGGATTTTATGAGGGATCTCAGCTTTTTACTGAGGCTGACCAGGGAGTTCCTCCAATCATGGGATGCAACAGTTTCTTTCTTCTGTTGTAGAGTTTATGGCAGGGGACCACCAGATTGGCTTTCTTTTTTTGGGGGATAGCATCTTGGTTCCGTTAGGGATTGCACGATCCATGCACTCGTGCAAGTGCTTATAAAGTGCATTTGTGTAGGATTCAGCAGTCATACCTCTATTGTCTGTCAGCATGGTTGTCGTGACGTTTGCCACTTCCGTCTTAAGAAGCATGAAGTTAGCTTTGGAGAAATGTTTTACAGTGGTTTCCCTAATGGGGGGTGGGGGCGGGATGTGGATGTCTAGGGTAATTAGCTTGTGGTCGGATCTGACCAACGAGGAATTGACCTCTGGTGTGGAGCACTGGTTGCCCATGTTGGTAATAACCAGGTCTAGGATATTGCTGCCTCTGGTGGGGGTGTGGATATGTTGATCCAAGGCATTGGAATTTATGAATTCCTGAAAACATTGAGCACAAGAGTTGGTACACGAGTAATTTTCCCAGTTAATGGTGGGGTAGTTGAAATCGCCCGTTATTAGGATGTTAGGTTGTACCGTAATATTTTCCAGTGTATCAAGAAATGAGGAGTGGGAATCCTGGGGCATGGTGGGGGATCTTTTGCAAGCTAAAATTTGGATTGCAGTCTTACCCAGAGTTAGTTGCACTTGGACAATCTCGGACGCACTATGCTGAGCAACTAGCCTGGAGGTGTGGATATTTTTAATGAATATGGACATGCCTCCACCTTAGTGTTTCTGTCCAGGTTAGGTGGCCAAAAGGTGTGGTATGAATTATAGCCTGGTAATGCAGGGTACTCTCTGGAGCCTTGAACCAGGTCTCTGTCACTGCACAGATGTCGATGTTCTCCATTTTAAGGAGTGCCTTGAGTGAGTGCATTTTGAGGTTTAGACTTCTAGCACTGAGTAGCAATACCCTCAGATTTTGCTTGCTTGTACCTGTTACAGTGGTGAATTCGTCATTTGAACCTTGCCTAAAAAACGCACTATAGGGGTGGCTAGAGCCTTAGCCAGTATCTGGAATCACAGGGGTGACAGGCGCAGGCCATCTCTGGCAAAGCATCGTGGTTTGTTTATCATGTCATTCCAGGCAGACAGATACTGGATCCCCTTAGAAAGACACCAGAAGCTTGGCCAATTGTTGAAGTCAATCATTTTGTCCTTGTACTGTGGTATCTTTCTGGGTGATGGCAGGATGCTACTCAGGGCTAGGGTCATACTTGCCTGGGCTACAAGATCGGACAGCTCCTCCATGTCCCTTTTCATGCAGTCCAGGGAGGTATGTCGCAGGTCATTTACACCAACATGGACAATGACAGAGTCATATCTGTACTTATTGTGGAGTGATCTGTTAATTGTAGAGTCTCATCTACCTCTACCCTTGACATATTTAACTCTTCCATAAATATTTCCATTTGTGCTTCTTGATTTCCCCATTTCTTTGCTTTATACAAATTTTTATAAAATGCCCGAAATCTCTAAAAACTCTACATGTTCTCTGGTTATTTTTCTTGATACAGGCTCCCAAACTTGGGCAGCAACCCTTTCTACTTTGTTGCCTAAGTCACTGTGCCAAAAGTTTTGTGATCTGGAGTTATGAAAAAACATTTACTTAACAGCAATTTTTAATTCTTATTATTTCTTGAGCAGTTTTCTTTTACTTCTTACCTATTTTAACACTCTACTTTCATTTTATTCCACTCAATAGCTAAAACTCCTACAGTACTTTCTATTTTCCCTAATAACTCTCAGATAATTTCTATTATCCATTCCTTAAAATTCCTCTTTTTTAAAGTTTGGATGGGAAGCACCAGTTTCTCATCTTTACTTCATTACCTTGCATTTTTATCTTGGTAATTATTGGTGCATGATCTGACAATTATTGGATGTGTATCAAAGTTCTTAATTAAATTGACAAGTTCCTGTGAAATATAATTTCTAACAAGTCTAGTCCATTTAGTGTACCTTGGGAAATAAGTAAATTCTTTCAGGAGCTCCTGCTACTAAATTCACATCTCTCATACAAAATATTTTCATAAATTTCTTCAGAAAATTATCCTTGTGCCATATTTTCCCTTCTAGGCCCACCAGAAAAAATCATCATTGTTGCAAATTAAATTCAATCCCCACATGCAAGTAATATTACTTGATAAAAGCTGATCACTTCTCAAAAAAAATGTAAAACTCCAAAACAGCAGTTTTAGGTGGAATAAATACATGCCAGTGTAATCCTCATCCCTTGCAAGTAGCCCCTTACAACTACATATATGCCATTATCATCTTATTTTTCTGCTTCTATCACTACTGGAGCTCTGCTAGCAAATATAAAGTACTTCTCTTTTCATTTGTTCCAGATATTCTGCAGAATATCCATCCTAAAATCCTATATCAAATTCACAAGCTCAGTTCTTTCCAAATGTATCTCCTCTAGCATTGCTATTTGCACTTTACACATCTTAATACAATTAAGTATTCTTTCCTTTTTGGCTACACTTGACACCATTCACATTCCAAGATAATATGGCTATTATTGTAAGAAGTCATTACTCCTCCCTATTATATATGGCAGCTTTTTTTAAATGTCTAATTCCAACACGTGTGATACATGCACCCATTAATGTTCATCCTTTATACAGGTTTTTTTCTCATCATCAGCATTGAGATGTGTCACATTTTACAAGACTTTTAATAAAAAAAAAAAAAATTCACACACCCAGAACCTATTAACTTAATACAAACACACACAACTATGAAAATCCATTTGTACATGCTCTTGGTCAAAAAACAAATGGGCTATTCTGCACAATCTGTCCCATTCCATTCTGACCGATATCTACCTGCAATATGAATTGCTTGTACACATCAAGCATCATAGTATTTTTAATGCTGGAGCATTTCTCACTTTTTTGAGCAACCAAGAACTCTTTCAGTTCACAGCTTCATTTCAAATCTACATCTTGCTCTATGACCTTTCTTACAAGCACCGTTGTCTCAGACATAACATCTGCAACATATTAACTAATTCCAAAAAGGCTCTGCAATGTCGTTTTGTGTTCTGGATTTTGCACCTGGTTTATGACCCTATCACTTTCAAATATACCTCCATGTAGTTGAAATATCTGTCACTATAACTTTACATCTACTTTTATCTGTCTTGAAATTATGCTATTGTATTGCAAACTGTGCAACAGTTATAACTGTCTCACCTGCTATTCATACGTCTAACTCCACTGTAAGAGATTGTGGATGTTTACAGCACTCCAATTCTTTCATTACCTGGGCGTCAGCTCTTTGGAATAACTCTGGTGATTATGAAATACCAAGTGATGATGCAATACCAAACAAAAGCTCAAGGTACTGAGTTCATTCTAATGATGTACTAAACTGATACAATTTAGAGCTGGCTTTTTCTAGCATTATCTACAAAAAAATAGAAGTTATGTTCTTACCATAACGTTCCATGTTAGTTGTCTTCTTCTCGCCTTCTTCTTGCTGGATGGGTTGAACCCCGCCTCGGCCGCAACTCTAAAGCTCGAGAGTTGGTTCCACCGCCTCGAAAGCCCCAGGCTCCCATATATCCCATAATGCTAAGATAGTTACCTCAGATCTGGCGTTTGTAAGCAGCCCCCTAGCTTATAACAGAAACAGTATAACTAAAAAAACCATCTAACAACCACCTCAGACAGGAAGAAGAAGACCTACATCCTGAAACAAGAAATATGCATAATATATAAGCATAAGAAAGAAAAGATGGAAGAAGAGAGGTGGTGAAAATAGGTCCCCTCTAGGTCTGTCCAGGGAGGGGAGGGAGGGGAAGAAAGAAGAAGGAGACAGAAGGATGACTACAATGGGTAAGGACATAACTTAAATACTTCATATTGTTCAGTGTTTCTAAGCCTTCATTCTTGCTGGATGGGGACCCGTCCTCCCACTCACCTTGTATGGGTGGCCTAACGGAACAGACCTCAGAAATGGTGGAACTAGTCAAAGCTCTATGTGCACAGGAAACAAAGTGTGAGGAGTATGAAACAAAGTGTGGAACAAAGGGTGTCAAGTAGCCGCCTGTCTTGAAGGCAAATAAGCAGCCAAAGCTCTGAGTCAAATGGGGCTTGTGGCTGGGAGGCTCTGGTTGGAATGGGCTTAGGCAAAATTAGTGGTTTTTGTGTCTAATCTCATAAATAAGGGTAATCAGAGATGTTAGCCAGATACCTTTGAAACTTTGAGTGGAAGGAGACAAACATGTGATCAGACAAGGAGAATTAAAGATTTGATCGGATTGTTTTGACCTTATCCGACGGCCCTGATCCAGACAGTGTTGATTTGTTCAGTTCATTCAGATACTTAGTAAAAAGACAGGGAAATTTTAAAAATTGGTTTAAAAATGATGCTGTTATTTGGTGCTTGAAAAACCATTTAGTGATGCAAAACCACCGGGTTAAAAGGAACACAAGGTAAGGAGAACCATAACCGAGTGCTTGGGAGAGCGACTAAGGAGAGCTTGAAGTTCTGAGGTTCTTTTGAGAGTGATCTTCACCACCAGAAAGATGTTTTTCCATGAGAATAACTTTAAGAACATGAGCTGCAGGTTAGAAGGGGAAAAGAATCGAAGCAGACAAAGGGAGGAGATTTAGGAAAGGAGGAAGAAAGGAAACCTTAGGTCAGAAAAGAAAGGGGTCTGAGAAAACTTTGTTAGGAGAAAAAAACTTTGCAGAAATGGAAATTAGAAATACGAGATTAGAATTAGAAAAGAATTGAAGGATAAAGCTAGAAATGAAGAGTAAGAGAAGAAGGAGAAGGACTAGAGAATGTGGAGTTGAAAAGATCTATGTCCTTTCCTTGTAAAGGATATATGGATGTAGCCTACTTGATCAATGAAATCTTCGAAAGTGCAAGATTTATACTCAAATAAATCTTTCAGTGGAAGATTTATGGGAATTGAGTCAAAATATCTCTAACAGAGAGGGATAAACCAGGCACATAGGTCTGGCTGGCAGTGGGGAACAGTGAAACTGGAGAGACTGAGGGATCAGAGGGGAGGGAGGATGTGTCTGGATTCCCAAATGGATTTCCCGCAAAAAGAAATCGATGCAGAAAGGGGAACCACACTTGCAAAGGCCAGTAAGGAGCAAAGGGAGATCGTAATGAGGCCTTCTGAGCTTATAGCTTTCTGGGTGAGCTTGAGATCAGTGGGAAAGGAGGAAATGCATACAGAAGTCCCCGAGGAGGAAATGCAGCCAGAGCTGCTGGGCTGGCCTCCTAAAGGAATAGAGTGGAGTGGGCTCTGCACTAGTCTCTTTGGGGAAGATTGTTTTGGGGAGTAAAGAAAGATGCAACCCCACAAAGATCGCAGCAAGGCTGACTCACTACTCCAGGGAGTCTTTCAGGGACCACTCGTGCAGGATGAGAATAGCCCTGCTCAACTTGTCCATAATGTGATTGGACTTCGGGGAGAAATGTTGTGAGAAATGTGGATGTACTGCCACAGTCTGACGCTGTGAAGGTGCTTCTCGCGACACAGGGTCTACTTTCGTTTACCACTTGTTTGATGATGTACCACACTACAGACATATTGTCTGTCTGGACTCTACATCGAAGTACCAGAAGAGAGAGCAAGAAGGGCTTCAAAGAACAAGCACTGCTCTCATCTCACATTTATGTTGCTCTGGCATCTGATTGGTTGCATCGTTCTGACTGTCCTGCTCCTTGATAGGCATCCCACCCGCATCAGGAGCCATGACGCTGTCAGATGCATCACCGGGGGAGGTGGAACAAATGGTCTCCCCAACAGGAGAGCTGGGGGAAGACCACCACCACATGAGGGGGAAGACGCATTGGATTGATCATGGTGTGAGACACATGAAAAAGCATTATGTGAGACCAGAAAAAAAAAGTTCCTGAGAATGGAAGATGTGGTATCTGGCCAATGGAAGAAGAGTGGTATCTGCAGCTATGATTCCCAACACCTTTAGAACTAACCTTTGGCTTTGGCTCTTGTTGTTGTGATCTTGCAATTTTTGAGCTTTGAAGTAGTGATATTAATTGGTTTGCTTACCCTGCAGACAGTTTTGTTCTTCTAAATTTATAGCACACAGGTAATAGTACTATTTATTTTACAACACAGTTAACTTCAACTTATTGAAGGATACCCAGTTTTTTACCGCCAAACAGGTAGTTTTTGGTCAGAGCAGGAGATGGCCTTGGTGGGTTGTGAGGAGCACAGTCGTCAAATATGGAAACACCTGGAATGTACCAATACCAAGGTGAGAGGCTACCCACTGCCATGCATTTTGTAGGAAGGGCGGGTTACGTGGTGAAAGGGACAAGCCCCCAGGGCCAAATGAGAAAAACCCCAGCCTGAAGCTGAGGAATGGAAATGCGCTCTGAAGCTCTATAGAGACTGATGCCCTGAAGGTCTATACAAGTCTTATGATCCCAAGCATCAGTTTCCTTTTTGCAGCGCGGACTATCCCTTTCTTGTTTTTGACACAAATCTGTTCAGTTTTGACCAGTCCAAAATTGGTCTTGGAACCCCTGTTTTCTTGAGGAGATCTTTCTTTGGTCTGGTAGATTAAAATCCTAGTTGGTAGATTGGTTTTGGCTGAATATTCTGCTTGGTAAAGCAGTTTGAAATTCCAAAGCTGCTATTTCCCTTACCCTATGGGTGGAAACATCCCTAGCTCTTTTGCTTGGTACTTTGAAACGGCGAAAGGAATATTTTCGAAGATGAAATGATGGACTGTACCCAGGGATCTTTGAGGGCTTTGAGCCAGGCTTCTGGTGCCATGGTTCTGGGTGCCTCCTCTCTACAGGTTTCCTGGTCACACATCAAGTCTCCCCCTCTGCCTCTGGAGCTTCCATTGTGCGACAGAAATGGTATGGGGGACCCCTGCTCCCCTCACCCTCTCTGACCCTTGTTGTTAAGGACTCCTCTGGCGGGAACCACTTCTGCTGAGGCCAGCTCTGTCTCCTCAGGCGGCTTACGTGGTGTTCCTTTTCCCTCTTGGCCCTTTGGGGGAAGGCCTAGAAGGCCCCCTTCCGGACTGACGCAGAAAGTTCTGAAGAGGAGTTAGCTTTAGAGTGGCCAGTCGGGGTCGAGCCGAGGTCGGCTCCGAACCCATCCAGCAAGAATGAAGGCGAGATAGACAACTTAACATCACTGGTTTGCATCTAGTACTGAAAAGAACAAATCATTTTACATTTTTGAGATTCCAGCAACTATAAGTAAAACATAAAGCTGCATTTTAATCATTTAATTCAGACACTGGGGATTAAAAATGTTAATCTTCACTTAATGGTAGTTAAACTATTCCTCTTCTGTATTAGATTATTAATGACACCTAGGTTTCCATTCACTTAGCTAATAAATCAATTTTAGTTTCCAGAGTTATTGGTACTTTGCTATCAGCATGTACAAATGGAACAGAATTAGCATCTATTTTTATGTAATATTCTCCACAAAGTCTTACTAAACTTGTAAACAAATGAGCGCACATGTAGAAATATCAGTGCTGTGGCTCAGCAGAGTACTCAAAATGCTTCTGTGGCTTTGTGAAAATTAAGATGCACCACATGCTTTTACAAATGTGAATCTGCTTTGCCATCATTTGCTTTTCAGAAGTCAAACAGCCCAAACATTAATTTAACTGCAGCAAGTGAATTATTATATTTAAGAGTGAATACTGCACTTTATACTCCCACATTAGCAGTTTCTGACTTAAGTGGCCAGAATGTAATAATGCACACAGCTTTGGCGTCATTTTTCCTACCTTTAGTTATTTAACAGTATTTTCTGACAAGATATTGCACTCTTCTCAAGTAGTCAGTTTAAACAATACATTTTCTTTACTAATTCTAACCCTTGTTGATATGCTGCCATGAATTAGTGTCCATGTTCATTTCAAAAATACCAACAATCAGCTACTTTTAAAAGGTTTCTGTGCAACAATGTGGAAATTAGTTTGGCTACACTTGTTTTTACAAACATTTGTAAAATGCTCTTTTCTAGCATAAATTCTGCATGGATGACAATGCTCAGTAATAATTCCTATTGTGCTTATAGCCACACCTACTGCAAATTTTAATTAAAATAAGGTAAGTATTTGTTTTCCATCTTGGATATAATTTTGTTGTCAGAGTACACCTTCAATGCTTTCTTTTCAAACCCAAGACTGTTGCAACTTGCAACACATGATATTTCTCACTGCTGACTATTTATCCAAATCATTCTCTTTTCCACATATCCTTTTCTTCTGGTAATTCTATGTGCACTAGTGATTTCAATTCCTCGGCACACATGGACACCTTTTGAAAAGGTCGGATCTGTTTTCTCTTGAAAGCATTCTCACTGTGTTGTCACTTCTTACATCACAATTTATGTCCCTTAGTAATGAATCTTGCAAATTCAGTCTGTTTCAGTTATTCCTTTCAGTAATGCAAGCATATCTGTAAGACTTTGTGCTCCTGTATAAACGATAACAAAAAAAAAAAAAAAAAAAAAAGGCAAATTCTTTTTGGATTCCCACCAATCCCCCCCCCCCCCCAAGTACTGTTTTATTATATCTCTCTTTTTTTCAAGAAATATACAACAGTTTAATATGGCTGGGGCTTTTTGCACAGTAACACCTAACAATACAGCACTCACAGATTCATGTATCTCAGATACGTCACCTGCGATTAGAAATAACTTTAGGTTATGAAATTAGTTTACTTTTCAGTCAAGCTTTACCCGAAGAAGAATTTCAGGTGATTGCAACTGAGCCACATATTCAACTGTATATTTTGCTTCAGTTCTTCCAAAACACAGAAATTATTGGAAGGGTCGGGGGCTGGCATAATGGTTAAGGTGTTTACCTTACAGATGCAAGGTACAGGGTTTAATTCTCACATGGGGTAATTGGCTAGGCTTAAAATGCCCCACAAGGGCAGTTAGCCTAGTACTAATCTATGAACCTATGAACCTAGGAAGCAAATACTTTAATTGACCAGTGATTAAATAAGACAGAATGGAATGTGTACTGTAAACTCCCTGGTGTGCGTATTCAAAATAAGTGCACTGCATCCTCATCTCACTTTTCCTCATTTTTGTACATGGGATCAAGGCTGTTGTATCAGCTCTCTCCACCTCTCTCAATTCACTGTCACTTGATGTCACAGGTATTCCAGTACACAATCTATCCATTTCTTCACTGGCCATCTTCATTTCCTGTTGCCTTCTGTGTTTCCAAATCTTTATCAAATGGTCTGTCTTCCTGCACAAGTGGCCCAAACACTGTAATCTGTTCTCCTTGACCTTCTCAGTAACTGGTTGATACTTCAGCAGCTGAATGTGGAACAGTGTCCATCCTACCACCTGTCTCAGGTATTTCATCTCTTATCTCTGTTAGGGGGGGAAAATATAAAAAACATACAATAAACTGGTTGCATAAGTGTGCACACCTTTAAACTAATACCTGGTTGCGTGTGTGCACACCCTTAAACTAATATTTTGTTGAAGCACCTTTTGATTTAATTACATCATTCAATCTTCTTGGGCAGGAGTCCATCAGCATGGCACATCTTGACTTGGTAATATTTGCCCACTCTTCCTTGCAAAAGTGCTCCAAATCTGTCAGATTGCAAGGGCATCTCTTGTGCACAGCCCTCTTCAGGTCACCCCACAGATTTTCTATTGGATTTAGGTCTGGGCTCTGGGTGAGCCATTCCAAAACTTGAATTTTCTTCTGGTGAAGCCATTCTTTTGTTGATTTGGATGTATGCTTGGGGTCATTGTCGTGTTGAAAGGTGAAATTTTTCATCGTCAGCTTTCTAGCAGATGCCTGAAGGGTTTGGGTCAAAAGTGACTGTTATTTGGAACTGTTCATAATACCCTCCACCTTGACTAAAGCCCCAGTTCCAGCTGAAGAAAATCAACCCCAAAGCATGATACTGCCACCATCATGCTTCACCGTGAGGATGGCGTTCTTTTGGTGATGGAAAGTGTTGTTTTTGCGCCAAACGTACCTTCTGGAATTGTGGCCAAAAAGTTCAACCTTGGTCTCATCAGACCACAACACATTTTCCCATATGCTTTTGGGAGACTTGATGTATTGTTTTGTAAATCTTAGCCAGGCCTGGATGTTTTTCTGTGTAAGAAAAGGCTTCCATCTTGCAACCCTACCCCATAGTCCAGACATATGGAGACTATGGGAGATTGTTGTCACATGTAGTACACAACTAGTACTTGCCAGAAATTCCTGCAGCTCCTTCAGTGTTGCTGTAGGTCTCTTGGCAGCATCCCTGACCAGTTTTCATCTTGCCTTTTCATCAATTTTGGAGGGTAGTCCAGTTCTTTGCAATATCACTGTTGCCCCATATTTTCTCCACTTTTTGATGACTGTCTTCACTGTGTTCCATGGTATGTACAATGCTGTGGAAATTTTTTGTACACTTCTTCTGACTGATATCTTTCAACAATGAGATCCCTTTGATGCCTTGTAAGCTCTGTGTGACATGGTTTTTGTTGTAGCAGGCAACTGAGTAGATGTCCTACTTGGACAGCTGAACTTTATTTGGAGTCTCCCTAATTGATGGCAGATGTGTACCCAAGAAGACAATGCTGTAATTAAATCAAAAGGTGCTTCAACAAAGTATTAGTTTAAGGGTGTGCACACTTATGCAACCAAAGTATTGAATTCCTCCATTTAAATACAATCTGCCCTGCCCTACAATTAATGATTACAATTTGTGACATCTTCTTTTTGACATTAACAGTTTGTGCGTTTCCCTTCCTAGGCTTGGTCACAGACATATTATCCCATTGCTGAAACATAAAGACATTTGACAAACTTTACAAGAGTAACGCAACAGCCTTGCATTCTAACTACATTCCGTCTCATCCTCAAGTATGTACATCATAATGTGCCAATATATTGTTCCATTTCTCTAGGTTCTCTATGTTCTTTCCCATTATGAAGAGAAAAGAGAAAAAAAACCCATAAGAGATAGAATAATGCTCTGATGTCACCAGGTACTTACCTTCTCTGTAAACTTAACCATTTGTATCCATCTACACCCACTGCTCCGATGTACCATAAACGCTGATCCCTCCCCCCTAGAAACTTATAATACTGACAATACCTCCCAGCTTCAGCAATGGTCATTATCCACTTCCTTCTGTTGGAATCCTTTCATTCTCTTTTCTTGTAATTTCTTGCCTGTTTATCCATTCATCCCATCTAGCATGAACTGCCTTTTCCCTTTATTCCACCTTTTTTCCTCCTACTTCTGTAATTCTTCTGATACACGTTCTACTTCCCATATGTTTGGGGATTCTTTTTTTTTTTTGTCAACAAAGTTGTTATCCACCAGGGGCGGCTCGTGCTATAGGACTGCGGGACTGCAGCCCTCCCACCTGTGCATGAAATAAAATCCCCAGTCCCCGTAGAACATATAAAAAAATAAAAATAAAATCTCGGACTGCACACATGCGTGCTTAGTTTCTGGCTGCTGTGTTAGGCAGACCAGAACACCAAGCATGCATGCTCAGGCATTCCTGAGCTCCAGACTGCTCAGTTAGGCAGTCTGGATAGGGAAGGGAGTAAACTCCACCCTTCCAACCCAGAGATCTGTGCGGTGATGACTGCACAAACCAGACGGCCACCAGACTGCATTGCCTGCAGTCTGGACCAATAGCAGGAGGCTCCAACCTCCTCACATCTCGCGGGAGACCGAGACCAGTATGAGCGGGCTAGGATTACATTTGTTGCCAGTACAGGGAGTTGCGGGATCATGCCAGCATGGAGGACCAAGATCGGGGAGCTGCAGGATGGATTTGTTGCCAGTACAGGGTCACGCTAGCATGGAAGACCGAGGAGTTGCAGGATGGACCGATCACGCCAGCATGGAAGACCGAGATCGGGGAGCTGCAGGATGGACAGAGTACAGGATCGCCTGGCCATGAGACGTGTGCGTGTGTGTGTCATGAGGCTTGAACCCTGTACCTTGGGCCCAAGTGACAACATCCTGAATTCCCTACCCACCACCATTTCTAAAACATTTGCAGATTTTTGCCTCATATTTGTTCTGTTCCTCATAAAATCTGTGCTTTCTGTATTTTTGTTACTTAAAACAGACAGTAGTGCAGTGGTAGCAGTGTTGCCTGACAGCTATGGGTTGTCTGGTTTGATTCTTGGCTGGGGTGACTTCTGTGTGGAGTCTGCATGTCCTCCCTGTGTTTGTGTGGGTTTGTTCTGCTGTCCTCCGTGAATATTTGTCCCTATTTTTTGGACTGTATTCCCCCATTATTGGCTTCGTCCAAGTTTTTTGTGCTAAGGTTGAGAGCTATGGTGATAACTGAACTCACTGAATATGTTTGGGGGCTGTATTCCCCCATTATTGGCTTTGTTCAGGTGTTTTGTGCTAAGATGTTGACAGCTATGCTGAGAACTGAATTCACTAAATGGTAGCCATTTAAGTTTCTTTCATAAAAATAGATGATTTGGCATAGTGGTATGTTGCTCTGGCTGTTTAGCACAGGGAACTGGGTTCAATACTTGGCAGTGAAATGTACGGTGGTAACACAGCATTTTATTCTAGCAACTTTCCAACATTATACAAGCAATGTTTAAAATGTGTCCCTGGTTTTAGGGCTTTTGTCGTCCCCCCCCAAATAAATTTTGGCTTTGTCCAGATTTCTTGTGCTGCAAAGTTCAGAGATACAGCTGAGTGTCGAATAGATTTTACAAGGAGCTGAGAGCTGCAGGGGAACAAAAGTTTAGTGCTGCTTATGCCGAGTCTGCTTACATTGTAAATAGCACAACAGGTAGTGTACTTGCTTTTGATGCAGAAGGCTTATGGGTTCTACGCCCACAGTAGGTAGAGCCATTGCTGATACTGTACTCTGTTTTAAAGGGGATGGATGCTGCAGTCCTCTTTGGCGAACATACCTAGTAACTATGAACCTGTTATCAGTTTGCCATCCATTCCCAATTGCGATATTACTAGCATTATAATTTTTTTAATGCAACATAAGCAATTTATTCCCCAAGGGCAACAGGCACTTTATTTGTAGATGAAACAGTGACATATAAAGTTGTTTGCTAGCAGTAACCTCTTCATTAGTTAACAGATTTCTTTAATGTGGAATTATTTAGATGGCTTTTACTTCTTCAAAGATCGTGCATATTTACTGATACTGGTGGACTGTTGAAGTTTGAGGAGACTTATGATGGAAATGTTCTGAACTGGGCAGTTGAACTGTACTGTATTGTACAAGGAATATAATTTAATATAGTCAGGAAGGTGTATCAAAGAGCATGTGTATGTTTCGTGTTCAAGGGGCCTATGATTTGAAAACAGCCCAAAATGAATTTTCATCTGCCAATGGCAAAATGTATTTTCTTTGAATGTGGGTTTCAATGCTGTTTCAATGAATGTGAGTTTCAAGGGCAGAGAAGTTTTAATGCTAAGTCTATTTTCATTGTGAGACTGCATTGCTTTGTTTAGCAGATATCTATTAGGGCTTATGCTGTAAAATATAAACTAAAACTTTCAAATGAAATCCATATCATCGCAGAAGTAAAGCAGTATGCACATTACAGTGTTTATGGCAAATGGGGTGAAATAACCAAGGAATGGGACATTGGAATGGCTGCAGGGGGGACGCTCCATTCGACCATGATTTTGTGAGGGGGGGGGGTCAGCAAACTCAGACAGCCCCGGCTGAAGTATACCTCTCCACTGTCCAGACTTCTGCAGAATGAATAGATTTTTGCTTCTTATTTTTGGTTTGTTCCTCATAAAATTTGTGGTTTTCTGCCAAATCATTTAGGAATGAAATCACTAAATAATGACAGACATTGAGTTTCAGACGTCATAACCTTCAGAAAAATGCATGCTAAAGCAAGACCTGTTATTCTATCAACTGTCTTTTTAGTACTGTTTGTATGTTCCTCCAATATATTTGGCCATATCCAGATTTCCTGCATTAAGAGGTTGAGAGGTATGTGTAAATAAATCGCTTTATAGAATTAGGAATATCCAAACCTCTCAACTGTCTCCAATTTTGGCTCAAAATGTTGCTCTCCCCTTAATAATCCCTCTGCAAAATGGCAATTTTGGAAGAAAACGTGGAAGGTTTACAATTATAAATAACTGTAATGATCAGAGTTATAGATTACTTTTATTTCAGAAATGCATTTAGATGCTCTTATTTTGTCAGCTGCTCTAGTTAACAGTGCTAATTTTAAAAAGGTGTCCCTTCTTTGACAGATTCCCAGCTGTATTGTGTGGCAATTTTACATTTTTGCATAACATATTTCATCTGTTTTTAAAAAAATGTGGTTTTCTGGCAAATTAGTAGCAAATCATTAAATATTGGGTTGGGAGGGTGGCTTAATGGCTAAGGTGTTTGCCTTACAAACACAAGGTGCAGGGTTTTGAAATCTCTGAGGATAAATTGGCTAGCTTTAAATGGCTGATATCGGCAGACAGTTAGCTTAGTACTAAACTATGAAACTATGAAACTATTGAAGTTAGAAAATAATGGCAGACATTTGGGTTTCAGATTTCATACCCTTCAAAAATTCATACTAATGCAAGACCTACTACTATTCTATTATCTTTCTAAGTTTATAAGAGTAATATTTAAAAATTGTCTTTATTTTTGGGCCTGTGTCCCACTTCTATCTATGGCTTTGTCCAGATTTCTTGCTCTGAGGTTGAAAGGTAGGAGTGTCATAGCCATCACCATCAGCCAGAGACATTTCAATCTGTGACCTACTTGTTGCACTCCACTCCCCATTGTAGTGGCTCTGGATGTGTCCAAGCAAGGCAAGGATCAGTTATGCAGTGTAAGTGTGCAGAGTATTCCCCCATCCAAGGTAGACCACAAGTATGACTGTGGCTTTTCATCTGTCCTTGATTTTGCAGAATGTTCTGGTTTTCTGTCATATTTTTATACTGTTGATTTATGCTTATTATTATTCAGAAAATGCATGCTGTTGCAGTGCCCTGTTGCTCTGTATTAAAGTAGCAATGCTTTAATGACCATCAAGTAAGCTTGTCGGAGATTGTAAGATGCAAGTAAGTTTTAATAAGCATACTGTTAAAGAATTACCAACATTGAAAGCCTTTTCATTGTTGCCATGCAGATAATATTTACATAACTAGATAACGAATAAGCCTTGGGTATTGAAATGCATATGACAGTATTTCTAATAAAGGACAGGATTACAGTATTTTCAGAAGCTCATTACATTTGTTGGAGACTTGCAGTTATCTTTGTAGGCTTTACCTGTAAACTAAACAGAATGCCAATCTATCATGTGTGGTCCATAACCTGTACAGTAATCCTTTAAGCAATTTATCTTGAGCTTGTTTCTTGTTCGCTGTTCATTTTTTACTTTGATCATGTGTTCTCCATGAAACAAGTAGATAGTTGTCAGGCAGCAGGTCTTTTTTGGATAAGAAACATTTTTACAAGTGGGGGTATCACAGAGATTGCTACTTTAAGCATGTTACTTGGTAATTTTATAAAGCTGAATATAAATTATAATTAGAACTGCAATACAAGGAGAAGTGGTTTGAGCCGAGTGCTGCTTGTTTTTTTTATACTTGATTTTGACTGGCATTCCAGTAATGTATTTAAAAAGCAGCTTATTTTTTCATGCCTCACAACCTGTGTGTTTCCATCTAGATATTAATTAAATTGTCATGTACCAATGCATTGAAATATTTTTTTCTTCTACACTTAATTTTGTCTTGATTGGACTCTCGTAATGACGGTTTGGCACCCAGGGCAGCGTATTTAATTAAAGTTCCAGTTGTTGTGGTTTTGAGCATAGCCCCACCTCTTTCTAGTTGGTCACACCCCTTCCCATTGGCCCCACCCATTCAGCTGTCTCTTGCAGCCCCCCTTTAATTTGAAGTCACCAGCCACCAAATATCCACAGTAACTTTTCTTATCCCCTTAAGTACATACATACATACAAATATTTCAGGCACTGGCAATAATACTCCTGCCAATATACCAAAACAGTTATTCCCATAATAAGTGTCCAGGTTGTTCTTAATATCTAAACTAGTGCTTGCTTTAATACAAATTGTTAGTCTATTCCATGCATCAGCTACTCTCAGAGAACCAATTAGTACACCTCTCATTCCTATGTGATTACATAGGTTGTCTGATGATTCTCTACTACTTTTTGGTAACCCCAAACTTTCTCAGAGGTAGAGTTTTCCAAATGCCCTACAAACCTGAACAAGGTCTCCACTGAAAAGGACACACTGTACAAATTCAAATATTTTAGTCTTTCATAATAACTTCCCAATGGGTATTCTTGGTACATTTCCACTGTACTCTTTCCAAGTTACTTAAGTTTGTTTTATTGCAAGATTTCCATATTGTTATTCTATACTCAATCCACACTCAAGTTTGGGTCTTATGTAACTAACAAACAATGATTTCATCACTTCTGATTTTCTAGACTTTATAAATATTTTTATACAACTTACAGTTCTATAACTATCATTAACCAACTGGTTGACATCAGAAAAAGCCAAAGTTGCATCTACTTACATATCCAGGTCTGTGAAAATACAATTTCAATCAAATGTCCTGTATTAAATGTTCAGCTTTCAATATAGAACTTTAGTTTGTTTTTGATGCATGTATCAACACATTATTCTCATCAGCCAAAATGGTCAATTTAGTCAAGTACTTTTGCAGACTGTGGTGGTGGTGCTGCGGTAGCATTGTCGCCTCACAGTAGGACGTTGTCCTGTTCGATTCTCAGCTAGAGCGTCTTCTGTGTGGAGACATGCGTGAATGGGTACCGTTGAAGGTTGTGCATCAGGGCCGGCAACTCGGCACATAAAAATCTACTGCCAATCATTAGCGGACCGGAGGTCCGCTGTGGTGACCCCTAACCGGGAAAAGCCGAAAGACACAAAGTCAAGTACTTTTGCAGACACACCTAATCTGTAATGACTGAAATCAGTTTACCCCTTTTCAAGTAGTCTGCATATAGACTGTAGAACACCTCAGATGAAAAGATAGATCTGAAACTACAACCTAAACAAATATGATCCTAGGACATAGCCCTGTGTGACATCCTGACCACAACCTAGAATTGCTGTGCGAATCTTGCCATGTCCTAAACGTAAGCCATGCAGCTATCCATCTTCTCAAGAGTACTTCAAAACTAGACTTCCAAGATGTCTACGCACTGATCAACAGCTTAATTTCAGATCTGTTGGAGTGAAAAAAAAAGTGTGAAATAAGAGCCAGTGATATTTTTAACTCGAGTAAAATTCAGTTAGTGGCTAGCAAGTACACTGACTGGATGTCAGCAAATAAAATTTAGAGAACCTGAAAGAAAATCAGTCAGAAAAGGAGAAGAGAGCACTGGCTGGGAAAAATCCAGAAGCTGTTCAGCAAAAGGCAGTTACAAGGGTTGGTGCACAGTAATTTAGAGGAAAAATAAATGTAATGTAGTCAGAGGTGATTAAGATAAATGAAACACTGAAGTACATCAAGTCAAAATAACAAAAGGCAGGAAAAACAGAAGAGGTTTTAACTAGTTGTTCAGATGAACTGATACAACTGTAAAAATCAGAGGATGAAATGAAGAAATGGCTGGTTGGGTATGACACTTCTCTAGAACAGCTCTTTCAAAAATTGGTAGAGTCAGAAGACAGCACAAACAGAAAGACTGGGGATTTTTACTGTAGCAGAGAAACTGGAAAAACAGACTATTAATTTTATGAAAGCATAAATAAGCAACAGTACTGGTATTCCACAGCAAGATTTGTTAATTGAGAGGGCACATTAAATGTGCATGCTCCAAACCTGGCCACGAGAAAGTAGCCCAGACCTGCATTAGTAAAGATGCAATCATACCAGCAGAAAGAATTGATCCTAACAAAACTGTGGCTGAAGGGAAAAGTGTTAAAAATTGGAGGAAGCAAACTGTGTGTGATTACTCACTGCTGTTGTCTTGGGCTGCTGGGGTGAGGTGCAAAGCTGCACTAATTTTGTTACACGTAAAAATTAAGATATTTTCTCCTATTAAGCTATAAACAATTAGACTGCGGTGGTGGTGCTGCAGTAGCGCTGTCGCCTCACAGACGTTGCCCGTTCGATTCTCAGTTAGAGCGTCTTCTGTGTGGCGCCACACGTGAATGGTCGTTCCTTCATTGAAGGTTGTGCGTTAGGCCCGGCAAGCCAGCACGTAAAACTCTACTGCCAATCATTAGCGGATCGGAGTTCCGCTGTGGCGACCCCTAACCGGGAAAAGCCGAAAGACACAAACAAACAAACAATTAAGCTATAAACAATTAACCCAAAAGTAAGACAAAAATGACGAAAGCCATGAAAAATTCTAAGTTTGTTACTAATGCAAAGATAATAGTTAATGTCTTTTTTCATTATCAAATGTTCGGTGAGAGTCAAAAAGTCTGCAGCTGAAAGCACTTGTGCATGCTCTTCTACATGAAAGGAAACTTACAAAGATTCATTGCCGACAACTTTTACATGTGGACAACCTGTCTGTGTAAGTGCAAACGATTAATCGTGCGAGTTTGGAGCATTCATTGCTGAGAGAAATACAAAATTTAAAAGGCACAATGGCAAGCAGTTCAGTGAAAAATAAAGTTTGAAATTACACAAACAGATATTAGTGCACCACTGCACTAATATCTTTTACCCATTCCTTCTATACATCTCGACAACAAATTAGTCTCATGCCTCTTCCTCGATCTCTCTAAAATCTTCAACACCATCTCTCACAACCTTCTTCTCTCAAAAACTTGCTTACCTTAACCTTACCACCTCTACTCTCAATTGGTTCTCTAGTTACCTATCAGATAGACTACAAATCTGTTAAATGGCTCTCTGCAACTTCTCCACTCCTCTCTGCTCAAACTGGGGTCCCCCTAAGTTCCATCCTAGGGCCCCTGTTATTCAATATCTTTACTAATAATCTCTACCAAGCCTGTCCTCACTAATACAATATGCCAACAACTCTACAATTATTTCTATTTCTGACATTCTACCTCACCTACACACCCTCACCCAAGAATCTCTGTACTCTTTTGAAAAATGGCTCTCAATCAACCAACTTGTACTTAACCATTACAAAACAAAACTCCTCCTTTTCTCTCCAAGTATCTGCAACACCACAAATCCCCATTCTCAGTTTCCTCACTAAATAACACTATTAGACCTGAACCCCATACTAAACTACTGAGGGTTTTCACTGAAGATTAACTAAAATTTGACATTCACATTAAAAACTGCATCAAAAAGACCCACCAAAAACTGAAACAAAAGGTTTTTCAACACAAGAATCCAAACTATCCCTAGCTCAGGCATACCTACTTCCTACCCTATTATATGCTGCCACTATCCCAACAAACCTCCAAATGAAATAATAGCTTTGCCAGCAATCTCCCATGTTCCTCACACCACTGCCTTTCTTTAAAAAAAAAAAAAAAAAAAAAAAACTCCACTGGCTAGAAATTAATCACCATCTCCTCCTGCCTCAACTACACCCAACTCACACTCTCCTTCACCAACCCCTAGCCTGTCCTACACTTGCAAATCTTATCAATCCCTATGTTCCTAACCATGAAGTACACAACTCTGACCAACATATCCTCCAAAACCACAAACCCAATAAATCCATTGGCAAACTACTTCATAATTACTCGGGTCACCTCTGCTTGGAACAAACCTCCTTTCTATGTTCATTCACTTCATAACTCAAACGGCTTCAAAATAAGCATTAAAGGAGTATCTGCTAAATTCCTGGACCTGCTCCTGTACTGACCCAAATTATTCTATCAAATAACACTAAATTGCAAGTCTCATATGGTAATTTGTCAGTGACATATTTCGGCTTAAATGTACTTTCAAAAAGTTTGTATAATTTTGTTTCTAACTATATACAAGACAAAACTGTATTACTTTTATGTTAATTTATTTAATATGTACTAATTTTCTTTTTGGAGCTTTTCTACACAGGTCTCTTCTGAAAAATGGCAACTGTCCAGCCAGACTAACCCAGTTAAATGTCAAATAAATAGAGAGATCGCAGCTTCCTAAGCAGCCTTAATACTTAAATGCATTTAATAAATAAAACTAAATTATATGCCGTTTTAGACTGCCAGTGCACTTTTTCTTGGTTCTAAAATTTCACATTTCTAAAAGTACACATTCTGTTTTCACATCTGAGACATGGATAGAAATAAGAATATAACAGCAGCATAAATGTACACACTGTCTATAGCTCACATTTTAACACTGGCAACCTTAATTTTAGGTCAAGTAATGCATGTGGGTGCAGCTGTCAGTCTGGGTCAATTGGTCATATATGGAAGGTTAAACTCAATTTTTTTGAAGATATACATAGTCTTGTGTGTTTCTTCTAAGTTAAGGGATGGGGTGTTCTGAAAATGTATTTAGTTTTTTGTTTTAAGTCTTGGAATGTGTAGCATAGATTCAAATAGAGATGAGAAGAAAATGGTGTAAAAGATCAACCTGCCAAACAGCATGTGCATCTAACACAAAGCTGGAAATACACATTCAAAAAAACGGTCAGGAATAATAGATATGAACAACAGCTTTTTACCATAATGGCTATGTTATTCATATCATCCTGTACCACAAATGGCCTTGCAGGTATAGAGAAAGAGTATCGAATTAGATTCATACAGGATGCAAATAGCAATGCTGCAAGAGATATATTTAAAGAAATGGGCATGTGAATTTGAAAAGGATTTCAGGATAGATATTCATCAGAATACAGGGGACAAAGGAAAAGGGTCTAATGATACTAACGGCCGGGGGGGGCTCCAATACTGATAGAAGCAGGCAATGGTAGATTTGTGGTAGTAAGGGGCTACTGGCAAGGTAAGAAGATTACACTGATATGTACTTATATTACACCAAAAACAGCTATTATGGAGTTTCTTTCTTTCCAGATTTTCTTAATAAGCTTTCAGCAGGGAATATTACATAAAACTAGGGGCCAGGAATTGATCTGAATATGGAGAATGTATTAGGGAGACATAGAGGGGAAAATATTACAAAAGACAGTAGATACCTGAAGAAACTTATGAAACTATTTGGTAAGGAAGAAGTGAATTTAGTGATAGGAAATTGGACAGAATTCATGTATCGTTCCCCAAAGTAAAATAACTGGCCTACACTAGCTAAAATTATATTTCACGGGTACATCTGCATTTACTTGAAAGCTTTGACACACATTAAATAATTGCTTCAGATCATGCACCAATAAAAAATGCAGGGTAATGAAGTAGAAATGAGACACTAAGCTTTCGCACCTACTTGTTAAAAAAAAAAGAGGACTTTAAGGAATGGCTAGTAGAAATTGAGAGTTTTCTGAAGAAATTTGTTTTCCCTGATGTTATAGCTAGTGAGTGGGATAAAACAAAACTGGGGTTTAAAAACAGAATAGAAATAAAACACAGAGATATATGGTTAAGTAGTAATAGGAATTACTTAGAGGGGGACAAAAGTTAAAGTACTGCATAACAAGAGGAATCTCAATGAAAAAGAAGAAGGCAAATGTAGACTGCTAAAGAGAAGATAAGGGAGTATCTGGATAATATTCATGAGTTTAGAAACATTGCTGTTAAGCAACTATTTTTTTTAAGATAAATTCAGAGCACAAAAGCTTTCAGCAAAATAACAGGCAACGAAAAGTAGAAAGGATTGCTGCTAAGCTTAGGGAACCTAAAATAAAAAATAGCCAGAAATCCTGTAGAGGTATTCAAGATGCAGAAATGTTATAACAATCTGTATAAAGTAAAGAAATGTGGAAATGAAGAAAGGGCACAGTGGAAATATTTATGGAAGACATAAGGTTAAAGGTAGATAAGGTTCAACAACAGTTAAGACAGGAGGAAGGGAGATAAAAATGCTGATGTATAATCAATCTTCAGGAAAGTCTCCAAGATCAGATGGCATTCCTGTGGAAGTTCAGAGGGAAGAAAGTAAAGATCTGGATGTTAGGAGGGAAAATAGCAACATCTTGGAAGAAAGCTGTGGTGGATGTATTACCTAAAAATGGTAAAGGCCCATCACACCCAGCTTCATACACACTCATTTCAAACCATGATTGCAAAGAGTTTATGTCTATACTAGCTAAAAGAATGGCAAAAGTGTTGCCAAAATTGACATATAAATTAAAGTGCTCTTCTGGAGGGGAGGCATACATTTGATATCAAGAGACAGAATGTAAGAAAATACCACTGTTATCAGTGGGTCTTGATACAGAGAAAACGTCTGACACATTAAGGTGGGATTTTATGAATAGGGCAATGGAAGCGATTGCATTCCCTGATAACAATAATAAAGTTAATTAGGAGGATATATGACAAACAGATCAAAGGCAAGAAATAAAGTGAAAGGGTTCCAATCTGACAAGCCGCATTATAACAGAGAAACCAGGTAGGGGTATCCTCTTTCCCCTTTGTTATTTTCTTTGCATTTACAGCCACTGGCAAAGAAAATAAGGGTTTCGGAAATGCAAGGGTATAATCAGGAAAAGTTGGCTTCATTTGCAAATGATATTAGTTTGTACTGGATAAATTCAGAAAAAGGACACCTTAGTGTTGTGGTACATTTTCAGACAGTTTCAAGTCTTCTCGAAATATAAAATTGATGAAAATAAATATCAAAGCTGTGAAGTATTTACCCATACACAAACTGGTTCATCAATACCCATATTTATAAGGGCACAATAAGATGAAGCATTTTATAGATTCATAGACTAGTACTAGGCTAACTGCCCTTGTGGGCTATTTTAAGCCTAGCCAATTATCCCATGTGAGAATCAAACACTGCACCTTGTGTCTGTAAAGTAAATACTTTAACCATTATGCCAACCTCCCTGGATTAAAAAGGTTTCTGTTGTGGCAGCTAAGGATATGTGGCAAGAGACTAAACAAAAGAAACTAAAACTGGAATCCTGTGTATGGATATGCATATTAATATACAAGCTGTGAAATTGTTTTTAGTCCCTTTAGTTTTACATATGGGTCAGGCATATTTTTTATCAACCTAAAGAGAAATAGTGGACAACAGATGACTGCAAACTGGGAGCCATTACTGAATCCCCAAATGATGTGGATACTCTACAAAAGGGTCTTACAGAAACAGATGTGTAGCGCCAGAGCCATGGGCTCAAGCTCAATGCCAAGAAATGTATAGTTTTCTCCTTTGGGGAAAAAACATGTACCCGTGAATTACCATATAGGTGGCAGTACACTAAACACCAAAAGTGTGATAAGAGACTTCACAGATGGACAGTGGTCTCACCTTCGATAACCACATCGCCACAACAGTCAGGAAATCCTTCTATGTGGCAGACCTCATCACGAAGGGCTTTTCATCCAGAAAAAAGGAGGTCATTGTCCCACTGTACTCATCCCTTATTAGACCCATTATAGAATACAATGCCCTGTTTGGTGTGTACCTCTCAAGACATCTGCAACAACTGGAAAGGCCGCAGAAATACCTCACTAAAAGAAAGAATCACAGGCCTAAAGCAGATGCCCTACGCTGACCACCTTAAAAAACTCCAGCTATATCATCTACTCAGAGGCGATCTCTGCTTAACATACAAGGCCATGTCAAACCCAGAGCTGTTGGACATGCTGCACTTAAAGAAATCCCAATCCCTCAGAGCCACATGCTCCAGGGATCTAAACTTTGTCATCACAATAAACAAAACATGCTGGAGGGATAGGTTCCTGACCCAGAGACTCCCCAGACTCTGGAATAAGATTGCCCATACATGTCAAGCAGAGTGCCTCTTTGGCCCTCTTCAAAATGAACCTTGACGATTGGATGGGAGAAAGGAAATTCACCTCGGGGATCACGTCAGTCGCCCTGCTAGACAGGGGTCCAGGGAAATAAATAGTGTGGGAAGAAATAGCCAGGGAATTGTTATGGATAGGCTTGTACAGGCCCTAGGGCTGATAGCCTAGTACCAACCTACGAACCTATAAAGAATTGAAGGAGTTTATCTGGGAGGGGAAGAGGGCAATAAATAGTGGGAACAAGGTGGCTTTGGATTACCTAACTTAAAGAGATATTTTAAAGATACACAGTAAAAAGGTTTCAAATATATAACATAAGCAGAAGGTTATAATTCAAAATGGAAAGGGATGATGACAAAGTGGGTGGGGCGTTCCAAGAAATTAAAAGAAAGTGGCATTTCGGATGCAGATCCTTAAGAAGAACCACCACCACCAAACAGAATATTATACTCAAAGGTTTTCTAAGAATTAAGCTACCACAAAAGTATTCTAATAATTAAGCCAACAAAAGAATGGAGAAAAGGGGATGTTGCCAACAGGGATGACTGCAAGTAGGGGTAGCGAAACTAAGCAAGAGAGAGGGCAGGAATTTACTGGAGAAAACTGGCAAAGGAACTAAGGTATAGGGAGCAAATAAAGAGAAAGGGAAAAGTAACAGAATGACATTAGGCCAGGAAAATGTTCCTATCAGGGAATGATATCAGAGGGTAGACAGAGAGAAAGGGATAGAGTTTTTAGTCGAATGTTAAGAGGATAATTAGTATGGCATGTAAAATATTGCATAATAAATATAAGACTTAGTGTAGGTTAAAAAAGGCTGGGAAGAGAGCCCTGAAGAGTAATTCACAATAAAACAACTGGAGGACAGGTGTACAACTCCCAAGTATGTATAATAAAGTCCAGAAGGTTTAGGATCTTTGCTTGGAAGTGTTTGCATAGGTATTTTTGTACCAAAAACAGACCTCAAAGAATTTTTGCTCAGGTAGATAGCAGATGGTGAAGGTGTGATGAGGAATCATACCTCTCAAATGTACAGATTTTTGCAGAATGTCCAGATTTTTCCCTCAAATATTTAGTCTGTTCCTCAAAATCTGTGGTTTTCTGGCAAATCATGGAGGACTGAAGTCACTAAAAATGACCATATAATGACATATACTTTAGTTTAAGACTTCATATCCTTTAGAAAATGCATGCTAACACAAATCATTTTATTGTAGCAGCTAAATTATATTTTCTGCTTAAAAACCTCAGCTTTGGCCGGCTAAGAACTTGCTGTATTCAACTGGACGTATAAGAGAATTTAAGTACCTTTATCTGCACTTTTTTTTCAAAAAAAAATACAGTTATCTAAATTGATTTTAACTGTGTGTTGCACGAATATTAACTGAACTGGAAGTTTTGACTCTGCTCTTCAGTTAGTCCCACCCACCCTCCGTGTTTTTGTTTTGGTGTTAATTTTAGTGGCCTTGAAACTGCCCGCCCCTCTTGTAAATTTGTATTTGGATACTCCTTCTGGGCCCATCTCATTTGCTCACTCAACTGAGTGCAGTGAGATCATATTCTGATTTCAGGCACTCCTACTGTGTACTAAAGAGAGCATCTGGGAAACAGAAAAAAAAAATTAAGCTTGTTTCCTGCCTTTCCTGTTAAGTGGTACAGACTATTTGTAGGCTTCTGAGCCCCCAAGCCTTTCTGTATTGGAGGGAAGCCTTCTAGCTTAGTTCTTTTTTGTTATAACTAGCCAGTTTTCTAGTTTCAGCACTCAAATCTGTTTCTTTGATCTCAGCACTTGTTCAGAAAAAAAAAAAAAAAATTTCATCTGCTTTAACTGTACTTGTGTTTCTACCTACTTTATTTTACTTTTGCATCATCTTAAAGGTACTCCATTGTATTTATTACTGCTTGGTGTAACTCATTCTAAGCCTTTTGGTTGAAACACTTGGGCTTCGGACCAGTTGTTTTGCACTGAGAGGGTTTGTGGTCTGCACTGTAGTGGCAGAACAGGTAGCTTACATCCTTCTAGGTTGGGAACTGCTGATTGAGGGCTCAGTGTCTGTTATTCTAAAAGTGTATTAATTCTGGTTTAAGCACTTGGGCTTTCAGGCCAGTTATTTTACATTAAGAGGGTTTGTGGTCTGCACTCTTGTGGGAGGAGGCTGGACTCTGCCCTTCTGAGCTGGGAATTTCTGGTTAAAGGCTTATAGTGCATGCATATCTGAACTGCTTCTTACTGAAGTTGGTGCGCCTTGTTTGCTGTGGCATAGACTGGATTCGGGCCTGCTGGATCTAGCTTTGTTTGTGTAACTTGAGCACTAATCCAGGCATTCTCTAAAGTATTCAATTGTATTTATTACTGCTTGGTAGTAACTTGATTAAAGTGTAGCTATCATTCTAAGTCTTTTGGATTAAGCACTTGGGCTTCAGACCAGTTGTTTTACATCAGGAAGGTTTGTGGCATGCACTGTGGTGGCAGGACAGGTAGCTTTCATCCTTCTAAGTTGGGAACTGCTGATTAAGAATAACAGACACTGGGCTCTCAAAGTGTATTAGTTCTGGTTTAGGCACTTGGGCTTCAGGCCAGTTATTTTACATTAAGAAGGTTCGTGGTCTGCACTCTTGTGGGAGAAGAGGCTGGACTCTGCCCTTCTGAGCTGGGAATTTCTGGTTAAAGGTTTATAGTGCCTGAATATTTGAACTGTATCTTATTGAAATTGGTGCACCTTGTTTGCTGTAGCATAGACTAGATCCAGGCCTGCTGAATCTAGCTTTGTTTATATGCTTGTTGTTTGTTTGCTTGTTATTTCCCTGGAACGCTAATTCCACCTAATACGCGGCTTCTCAGCGCTTCTGTGGATCACTAGTGATATCTGCATTGCTTACTGTACTTATTTCCTTGTTTCACTTGAAAGAAAGTTACTGTTTGTCGTTTTTGCATTTAAGTTACCTGTAACACATTGCACTTAAGTTACCTGGCACTTGCGCGCTAAAGCAATTATATAAAAAAGTCAGCACTAAAAATTAAAAGCACTACACCCTCACTCCCCACTGGCCCTTGTTTTCAATTATTAAGGAATTCCCAATATTATTCTAGCATGTCCAAAGGTCAGTTGTCAATCTCCTCTCCGGTCCAGCTGGTGAAACTGGGAATCTTGAGGCAATGTTACAACTGCCTCATGTACACAGACAACCCTCTCCTCCTCCCAACAAATTCCAACACAAGTGAGAGATGCAACCATATAGCCAAACTGGAGGCTAAGCTCTCTCAACTCAGTACTGGCATAACCAGTCAGGAGGAGAAGGAAACCACACTCACTACAATTCCAGTCTCACATAGACCTACCACGACAGCAAACCAAACATATAATCACACAAAAACATACTCGGAGGCTCTAAATAAAGATCTGCCTAAGCAGCAGAGACCTCCAAAGCAGAAACCCAAGCAACCGCTACCCCAAAACAAAACACGTGCAACACATATCTCACAAAGCCAGTGTGCCGAACAGTCACAGCCCTTAAGACTAAACAACACACCTGATACACTTGTAATAGGTGACTCTTATCGTCAGGCACACTGACGTCCCGCTCACCAGGCTGAACAAGGAGAGGGTCACGGTGAGCAGACTGTCGGGCGCTAGGATCTGCCACATAACACAAGCACTCAGGTCACTCCAAGGCAAGTACAAATATGACTCCGTCATTGTCCATGCTGGTGTGAATGACCTGAGACGTACCTCCCTGGACTACATGAAGAGAGACATAAAGGAGCACTCTGAGCATGTAGCCCAGGCCAGTATGACCCTGACCTTGAGTAGCATCTTACCCTCACCAAGAATGATGCCACAATATGAAGACAAGATGATCAATTTCAACAATTGGCTTAAGTACTGGTGTCATTCAAAGGGGATCCAATGCCTGTCAGCTTGGGATGATATGCTCGACAAGCCACGATGCTTCGCTAGGGACGGCTTGCACCTGTCACCCTGGGCTTTCGGATATTGGCAAAGGCTCTTGCTACCCCCATAGTGCCTTTTTTAGGCAAGGCTCAAAAGACAAACCCACCTCCATAGGTATCACAAGGGATAAGAAACTAAGAGTAATGCTACTCAACGCCAGAAGTCTAAACCTCAAGATGCACGCACTTGAAACTCTCCTTAGCATGGAGAACATAGATATCTGTGCAGTAACAGAAACCTGGTTCAGGGCTCCCGAGAGCACCCCAGCACTACCAGGTTATACCTCATACCATGCTTTTCGGCCCCAAAACTTGGACTGAACCACAAAAGGAGGGAGAGTATCGATATTCATCAAAGATACCCACACCTCCAGGTTGGTGGCAAAGCACGAAGCATCAGAGACTATCCATGTGCAACTAACAGTGGGTAAAACTGCCTTCCAGTTTATAGCCTGCTACAGACCACCCTCCCAAACCCAGGAACCCCACTCGGCCTTTCTGAGAACATTGGAAAATATGAAGGTCTCTCCAAACACCATTATATTGGGCGACTTCAACTACCCAAACATAGACTGGGAGCATTACTCTAGCTCCAACACCCTAGCCCAAAGGTTCCTAAAATTTATAAACTCAAATGCTATGGAACAACTTGTTACCACTCCCACAAGAGGGGAAAACATACTGGATCTGATCATCACCAACATGGGGACTCTATGCTCCAGACCAGAAGTGTATCCCTCACTGGTAAGATCAGACCATAAACTAATCTCACTGGATATTCACTTCCCGACCCCACCCCCTGCCCAGAAAACCACAGTGAAAAACTTCTCTAAAGCAAATTTCACACTCCTCAAAACCGAGGTGGAATACTTCAAAGCCCCCGGGCCAGTGGAAAATACGGCCCAGACCGCAGAATCCTTTATAAACGCATTCTATGAACACCTTCAGGAATGCATGGATCATGCGATCCCAAATAAAACCAAGACCCAATCCTCCAAAGGCAGACGTCCTGTCTGGTGGACCCCAGCCATAAACAAACTATACAATAGAAGGAGGAAGCTACTAAATGATAGAGCAAAATCCCAAAAAGGGAAGGCATCACTGATCAGTATTAGCAAAAAACTACGGGCACTCATAAAATTGTCTAAGGCCAGCTTTGAGAGAAAAATTGCACAGGACACTAAGGATAATCACAAGGCTTTCTTTAGTTATGTTAGGAACCTGGGTGGTGATTCCCAGATATGCTCAGAATTAGTCCAAAATGACAAAAAATATACTGAACCCACAAACATTGCCAACATCCTAGCTGACAGGTTCAGCGCAACCCCCCCCACCCCACCAAAAGGGCAAATATCTATCCCAGCAGAGTGCTGCCCCCCTGACATCTCAGATGCTCAGGTAAGAGCCGCCCTCTTCAAAGCCAAAAACACAGTATCAATGGGACCAGACGGTGTCCCGGGCTGCGTCCTACATGAACTCCAAGAAGAGCTAAACCCAAACATAAAACTACTGTTCAATCTCAGCCTTACTACAGGATATGTGCCCAAAGAGTGGCGTACAGCAACAGTGGTCCCTCTCCATAAAGGTGGTGCCTCAACGGATCCTGGAAACTATCGCCACATAAGCCTGACTAGCTTGGTCTGCAAAGCTATGGAAAGGATCATCATGGACCTCATAAATAAAGATATTGGGGACCTACAGACACTGGATCCTACCCAGTTTGGCTTTGTTAAGGACAGATCCTTCCTCTTAAACCTGGATGATTTCTTTGAAACAGTCACCAAGGCCATTGATGAGGGGAAGGTGGTCCACACAGCCTACCTGGATCTCGCAAAAGCCTTCGATACAATGCCCCACTCGGGCATTATAGATAAGCTCACCAGCTTAAATATAAACCCCTATGTCACTAGATGGATTGCAATCTAGCTCAAGGGCAGAACCCACATGGTTAGAATTGCTGGAGCCATGTCAGACTCCAAACCAGTTACAAGTGGTGTCCCACAAGGCTCAGTCCTGGGACCTCTCTTGTTCGGTATATATTTCTCGGAGGTACAGGCCAACACGGAAGGACTGTGGCTGACCAAGTTCGCAGATGACTGCAAACTGGGCGCCATAATCGACTCTCCAGCCGACACAAGCATCCTCCAAAAGGGCCTCATAGAAACAGACAACTGGTGCCAGAGCCATGGCCTCAAGCTAAATGCCAAAAGTGTATAGTCATCCCTTTGGCAAAAACAAAGTGCCCACAAATTACCACATAGGTGGTAATCCATTAAGTACAGAAGAAGTAATTAGGGACCTGGGGACCCAAGTTGATAGCAATCTCTCATTTGACAACCACGTGGCCAAAGTGGTTAGAAAAACATTTTATATAGCCCACCTAATCATGAAGGGATTCACATCTAGATCAGGGGAGGTCATCGTGCCTCTTTACTCATCCCTCATCAGGCCCATAATGGAGTACAATGCCCCTTTTGGGATGTACCTTACCAAACACCTGCAGCCACTGGAAAGACCCCAAAAGTACCTCACCAAGAGGATCAAAGGGCTCAAACAGATGCCATATGCTGCCCGGTTAAAGAAACTCCAGCTCTACTCAGTGGCATACCGCCTGTTCAGAGGCGATCTGTGCCTGACGTATAAAGCCATGTCCAACCCGGAATTAATGGACATGCTGCACCTCAGAAAATCCAAATCCCATCGAGCTACGCGCTCGAGAGACTTGAACCTCAGCACTGAAATAAATAGGGCATGCTGGAGGGACAGATTCATAACCCAGAGGCTCCCTTCACTCTGGAATAAAATCCCAGTCCAGGTTAGGCAGAGTCCCTCACTGACTCTCTTAAAGAGGAATCTTGATGAGTGGATGGGAGATAGAAGTGATACCCGGGGTAAACCTACGGTGTCACTGTTAGACAGAGGCACAGTATACTAACCTCAAAAAAGGGCATAGCAAAATAAATTTAAAATGGGTGGCGAATGCCAAACACATTCTGGCTAGGCTTATAAATGCCCTAGGGCAGATAGCCTAGTATGAACCTATGAGCAATATTTAACATCTGTCCCTATTCTGGGGTCCTTTGTCCCCCAGGCTTTGTCCAGATTTCTTGTGTTAAGAGGTATGATGAGGAAGAAAAAGGCAACTGAGAACATATATGTTTTGGGACTGTAAGGAGTTGGCAGATTTTAAAACTTCCTTGCAGAGAACTCTGTGAGAAACATTGGGTGAACAAATAGCTGTAACTAAGGAAATCATTCTTTTGAGATGGGACATATGTGTACGGAATTCAGGTCCTAAGGCCTTAATAAGTTTAATTATATTGAATGACAAAACAGCAATTACTAGAAAATGGAAATCTAACTCTAAACCATCTGTATTTGAAATACTGAATACTGTAACAACTAAAAACTGTTAAGAGGCATGTTAGAAAACAAAAGGAGCAAATTTCATAGAAATAAAAGGAAATTGTGGGATTAATACATGCAAAATTATGTTCAGGAGGAAGACTGAGTTTTAAGGGGAGGGAGAAATTCAGCAATTAAAAAAATGGACTGACTTGTGATGTATAATTATATAAATGGAAAAAGTGTTAACATGGTTTGTTTACTTTTCTGTTAATGTACTTTTGCCTGTGTCTTAAGTGATTAAGATTACATCAATACCTAGTTGTTCTAGTTTACTGATTAGTGCTGTGTGTATGACCCTAGCAAATCCTGAATCATCACAGCACAATTTTTAATTTATAGCAGTTACTACATTGTAATGGAACATTGTGCTGCAGGTGGTTATAAATCTATTTTCAACATATGCATGCTGATAAACTGTTTCAAGTCCCCATCTTTCCAATTCTGACAATGTAACAAAAATGGTGTTGTTGTGTCTTTCGGCTTTTCCCGGTTAGGGGTCGCCACAGCGGAACTCCGGTCCGCTAAGGATTGGCAGTAGATTTTTACGTGCCGAGTTGCCGTCCCTGACGCACAACCTTCAATGAAGGTACGCCCATTCACACATGTCTCCACACATAAGACACTCTAGCTGAGAATCGAACAGGACAACGTCTTACTGTGAGGCGACAACGCTACCGCAGCACCACCACCGCAGTAACTTTCTCAATTATTTTCCACAACATGGAAGTGGATTTATGGGTCTGTATGATGATGTTTTTTTTTCAAATTCCCCTTTCCCTTAAAGATGAACAAGTGCACGTTTCCAATCTTGAGGAATCTCTCCCCATACTTATGAACAACAGATATAATGGTACTTTAAGTCCATACCAAACCATTCTTTGGTTATTACTATTTCCACCTCTTCTCTGTGCTTTGGTTTGGGTTCAGTTCACACAGAAGTATTTGAAGCTACTTGGATATTGCTAAGATAATTCATCACCCCATTTGTGGAAGCAAACTGATTTAAATAAGATTTTGTAAATATATCTATAATCTGTTGTGTCTGAGAATTTCAGAATGTACATAAAGTTTCAGAGTACATCTTTACTCCTTTACCACGTCATCCATACACTGTTTCCTACTATGCTCAGTATCTTAATATACATTTTCATTTTTCTTGATCTTGACTCACTCAGTGTTCAGTTTGTCTGCCCAGCTTGTTAATTTCGGTTTTCAAAAGTTACAGTTTGACATCTTTTCCATTTCTTATATTTATTGTCTCTTGCCTTAGCCAAGTATCTTTTCTTATGGAACTATATCCTCCAGACCTTGTGTGTCCAGATGCTAATTTTTTGAATAAAAAAAAATAAAAATTTTCTTCTACAGTTTTTCCAGTGAACACATAACTTCTATTAGTTTAACACAGTGGCCGTTTTGCTTCCATACAACCTATTAATCTTCTGTGCATTGGTTTAGATTTCATTTTGGCAAAATTATCTAGTAGCATTTTAAACTTTATAACCCCATAAACATGGACAATCAATGGTAGTAAAACCTGATAAGAAGTAACAGTGATTTCCTTAGGAGTACAAACAATGCCATATGTTCCATTCTCCGATAGGCTTTTTTTTTATTATTATTACCTGAAGCACATATTTTTAAATTACAAACATTATATAAATCACCTATAATCTAACCAGCCATTGTTAGACAAACATAACATAGAGCATTTAAATCATACTTTCTTTGAAACCTCATTCCTCCTCCAAAACATTGTCCTGCATGTATTGTTCCCACAGTTCACATCTTTTTTTCTATGCAATTTGCTCCTACCCTTTTCTAAAGATCCCATTTACAGTTGTTTTATTTATGTTACCATTTTCACTGCTTCTAGTACATTTGGTTTAGACTTCGATTACCATTTTCTAATAGCAGTGTTTTGGCAGCCACCAAAATTAGACTCATCAAGGCCTTACTATGTCTAGGCAATTCTGATTCTGTACCACAGCTCAAAAAATCACTTCCTTAGTTATATCAATTTGCTCACCCAGTACTTCTGATAGAGAAGTCTGCAGGGAATTTTTAAATTCTGCCAACTCATTACACTCCTAAAACAGGTTTCCAATTACCTCTTCCTTCTCTACCACACCTCCAACATTTGCCATCTACATGAGGAAAAATTCTTTGGAGTCTACTTGGGGTATAAAAATACCAGTGTAGATACTTCAAAGCAAAGGTCCTACAGCTTTGAAACTTTGTTGCATATTTAGAAGGCATAAATATAACCCCCACTGTTTCTTTGTGAATTGCTTATCCAGTCTCTTTCCATCAGAGGAGGTTAGAAAAGGATTGGGTACTCTAGTAGACCATATAAAATATTGCATAACTACAAATTATAATTGTTTTCTCGATCCTACTAAAAATTCTGCCAGTGCTGGTCTTTTGTTTAGGAGCCCCCTATTTCTTTATCTTTACATATACTCCAACATCAATCCTTGATAGGGAAGGCAATCTCTAGTCCTACAGTGCAAATACATTTTTGGCCTCTTCCCATTCTATTACCTTTCTCTCTCAATTATTTGCTCCCAATACCTTGGTTCCTTTGCCATTTTACTCCAGTAAATTCCAGCCCCCTCTTGCCTATTGTCCATATCCCTAAATGCAGTCATCCGTATCTGCAGAATCTCCTTTCCCCATTCCTGCGTTGGCTTAGTTCCTAGAATACTTTCTGCTGCTTTATGAATATAATATTCTGTATGGTTGCTATTATTCTTTAAGAATCCGCATCCAAAATCCCACTCTCTACTCACTGGTTGCGTTTCCCCCCTTTTATCATCATCCCTTTCCACTTTGAATTATACCTTTCTGCTATGTACAGGAGCCTTAACTGTGTGGCTCTGAAATACCCTATCAAAATCGGGTAATCACAAACCACCTTGTTCTACTGGCAGAATCAGCTTATCCCACGTGACTCTTGCAGTTTTCCCTTCCCAGTTAAAAAAAAAAAAAAATCATTCAGCTCTATTGCTATCCACAACTTCTCCTATGGTTGATACGAATATGCCTGATCTCTGTACAAAACTAAAGGGACTAAAAACATTTTGACTGAGTGCATCTTGCTATCCATAAAACAAGAGCAACCAATTTCTCAGTTTTTGTACTACATTTCTGTTTAGCCTCTTTCCAAATATCCTTAGCTGCCACAACAGAATCCTTTTAAACCCATACTCCTAAGTACTTTATTGTATCATGTCTCCATAAATATGGGTAATGTGGAACCCACTTGTGTGTGGGTACATAATGTAATTTACAGCTATTGCCTTTATCTTCATTAATTTTGTATCCCAAAAAGACTTGAAACTGTCTGTAATGTACCACAAACACTGAAATGTCCTTTTCTGGTTTTATCAAGTATAAAATATCTGCAAATATATACACACACATATATATATATATATATATATATATATATATATATATATATACATACACACATACACACACATATATATATATATATATATATATATATATATATATATATATATATATACATACACATATATATATATATATATATATATATATATATATATATATATATATATACACATATATATATATATATATATATATATATATTACATACACACACACACACACACACATATATATATATATATATATATATATATATATATATATATATATATATATATATATATATACACACACACATTATATACATACACACATACACACACACACATATATATATATAAAAATGTACACATACACACACACACATCTACTTCACATCACTGAAATCCCATTTCGCTGACTTTCATTTCACTGAGACCAAATAACCCAATTTTCAAAATACTGAAAATTTACTTGAATAAACCTCATTTCACTGAATTGTAAGCCACAGACTTGATGTGGGTTTCCATTCACCTTTGACTTGTTTGTGATAAAAAGAATTTCTGTAACTTACAGTGCTGTCAAAATACAGATAGGCATGCAGAAAGTGGTGTTGTAATGTTTTTATTTGTGGGCATGTCTCTACATTTGTATGGGAAGTATCTAAAGTAATACGGTGGGTGTTTTGTACGTTCCCAGCAGTAGTGGCAGCGTGTAGAGTACTGTAAGGTAAGTAAAAGGTATATGCCTTTTTCCCCACTGTAGTTCGATCCTGGAGTTAGTATATATATAGTTAGGGTGTGTGTGGGGGGCACACCACCCACATCGGGTGGGGGGGCACTTAGTTTGGTTTTATACTGTCTGGTTTCTGTTAACAGGGTAAGTAAGTAGTTTTTAAGTTCTGGAAAGAGGTAGCCATTAGTGTTGTGAGTGTGTTTGTCTATGGTTTCCCATTTAGTCTTTTGAAATTTAGCATTGCAAGCTTTCGGTGAAATGAGTCAGTGAAATGAGTTGTCAGTATTTTGCAATTTAGTTGTTTTGGTCTTGGTGAAATGGGATTTCATTGATGTAAAGTAGACCCACATAGTGGATATAAAAAGTGGACACACCCCTGTTAAAATGCCAGGTTTGTGTGATATTAAAAAAATGAGACCGCAATAAATCATTTCAAAACTTTGCCCACCTTTAATGTGACCTATAAGCTGCACAATTCAATTGAAAAACAAACAAATATTTTAGGGGAAAATATATATATATAAAAAATAAAAAACGTACAATAAACTGGTTGCATAAGTATGCACACTCAAACTAATACTTTATTGAAGCACCTTTTGATTCAATTACAACATTCAGTCTTCTTAGATACACACCTGCCATCAATTAAAGAGAAACTGATTAAACCCAAATAAAATTCAGCTGTCCTAGTAGGATTTTCATGACATTTACACAGTTGCCTGCTACAGCAAAAGCCATACTTCGCAGAGAGCTTACCATTCAAGAATGAGATCCCTTTGATGCATTGCATCAGTCAGGAGAAGGGCACAAAAAAATTTCCACAGCACTGGATATACCATGGAACACAATGAAGACAGTCATCAAAAAGTGGAGAAAATATAGGACAACAGTGATGTTGCAAAGAACTGGACATCCCGTCAAAATTGATGAAAAGACCAGATGAAAACTGGTCAGGGGGGCTGCCAAGAAACCTACAGCAACATTGAAGGAGCTGTAAGAATTTCTGGCAAGTACTGGTTGGGTACTACATGTGACAACAATCTCCCATATTTTCTATATGTCTGGGCTATGGGGTAGGGTTGCAAGACGGAAGCCTTTTCTTACACAGAAAAACATCTAGGCCCGGCTAAAATTTCCAAAACTAATACATCAAGCCTCCCAAAAGAATGTGGGAAAATGTGTTACGGTCTGACAAGACCAAAGGTTGAACTTTTTGGCCACAATTCCAAAAGGTACATTTGGCGCAAGAACAACACTTCGCATCACCAAAAGAACACCATCCCCACTGTGAAGCAAGATGGTGGCAGTTTCAAGCTTTGGGGTTGCTTTTCTTCAGCTGGAACTAGGGCTTTAGTCAAAGTGGAGGGAATTATGAACAGTTCCAAATACCAGTCACTTTTGGCCCAAAACCTTCAGTCGTCTGCTAGAAAGCTGAAGCTGAAGAGGAATTTCACCTTTCAGCACAACAATGACCCAAAGTATACATCCAAATCAACAAAAAAATGGCTTCACCAGAAGAAATTTAAAGTTTTGGAATGGCCCAACCAGAGCCCAGACTTAAATCCCATAAAATAATCTGTGGGGTGACCTGAAGAGGGCTGTGCACAAGAGATCTGACAAATTTGGAGCGGTTTTCCAAGGAAGAGTAGACAAATGTTACCAAATCAAGATCATGCTGATAGATTCCTACCGAAGAAGACTGAATGTTGTAATTAAATTTAAAAAGGTGCTTCAAGAAAGTACTAGTTTAAGGGTGTGCACACTTACGCAACCAGCTTTCTGTACGTTTTTTACCCCCCCCCCACCAAGATATTTGTTTGCTTTTCAATTGAACTGTAGAGGTTATAGGTCACATTAAAAGGTGGAAAAGTTTTGAAATGATTTACTGTGGTCTCATTTTTTATATCATAAAAACCTGGCATTTTATATCCACTGTGTATACAAAGATAAATATATATCTATCTCTATAGTTGTATCTATATATGGGTCTACTTTACATACCCGAAATTTCAGATAACCGAAAAACACATAACCGGGACGAAAAAGCTCAATCATCATATACACGAACGTCCACACCGACGAAAATGCTTCCCAGGTTAAGTAACCACTGGGCCTAAAACGCACATAGAACACACGGCACCATCTACAGCCAGCTCAGGTTGGGGGCTATGCCCCCCCCCCCCTTATTAAATATACTAACTCTGAGATCGCACTACAGTGGAGAAAATAGCAAACCTCTCCTTGTTCGCCCAGTAGTTACTTACGCTGGGAAACATTTCGGCAACGTGGACATTTGCGTATATAAAGATTCAGCTTTTTCTTCTTGGTTATGTGGTCTTTGGGTATGTAAAGTAGACCCATATTAATATATGTATATATATATATATATATATATATATATATATATATATATATATATATATATATATATATATATATATATATATATATATATATATATATATATATATATTATTACATACACACACTATATTATATATATACACACACACACACACACACACACACACACAAAACTATATAAAGTGCACGTGTATATGTATGGAAATAGTGACATTCGTTAAATCGAAGTTAGGTCGATGTGCTTAACTTCGACCCAATAATGTGAAAACAGGAATGTTGAGATCCTGCCTGCGCAAGTATGGGGTTTATGCCTCAAAACCCAGCCAAGCTAGAATTTTCACTATGCAATACCTTAAACCTTCTGGAATGGAGTCCCACGGGAAATATGTAAATGACCACTTAATGGGCATCATTACTCCTCTAGCTTGGGTGCGTTATTCTTGCAGTTTCTACTGAATGGTTCGTTAGCGTGACCTTTTTATGCTTTGACTTGTGTACGGTGTGTGAAAGAGAGAGACAGAGAACACAAACACTACTGGCCCACGTGGACAAGTATGTGCATTTCCCCATCACCACCACAGGATCAAGCCAGTATGAGTGCCTTCTGAAGAATAGTATGCATTCCCCGAGGTACTTGGTGTGACAGACTGCACTTTTATGGCTCTTAGGCCCCCATATGGGCAACAGGGGGAGGGCACCAAAATATGAAGGTTACCATTCCATCAACTGCCAATTTTTGTGTTATGCATGTGGCTGCATCATCAACCTATCAGCTCAGCATCTTGGCAGTTCCCATGATTCTCATATGCAGCACACAAGTTCACTGAACTGCCACTTTCTGCATGGCAGAATTCTACATGGTCACCTAGATGGCAAGTGCACAATAAATAGCTTTGCTCCCCACAGCTATTTCTCTACAGAGTGACGAAGATGGGATGTTTAGTCATTAAAGTTTTAATGCGTCCCATCCCAGTAGGTTTTCTGGATGATGCAGGCTACTTACATGAACTCTGATTAATGACAACTCTGTAATCTGCAGGGAATTTTACCACGACCCTGTCACAGACACAGATAGACGTTCAGCAGGTGGATGGCCTGTTCCTGGGGGTGGGGCCTTCAGTACGACCCTGCTACTGCACGTAAAATGTTTTTTGCTAATGAAATTATGCAGCAATCCAGTCCACAATCGCCATTAGAAGAGTCTGACAGTGAAAGGAGTTATATTGTTGGGGATGGTCCCAAAGAGCATGAACAAGTACTTGAATGTGAACTTAAATTACTGAGTTGCTACAATGCCAAGACCTACTAGAAGCAGGAGTAAATACTGACATTGACCTAACAGTGCTGTGGTAATTAGTCCTCAATTCAGAGGTCGTACTGCACGATATGAAGACAACTAACTGTTGTATTCTTTACTAAAAACTCCTGATGCCCACCACGGCAGTAAAACTTAATAGTAAAATCAAAACTTTAATAAAAAGACTATAACATAAAATACGCAGTCCTCAGTCTTCCGATAAGCGCTTTCGGCAAATAAGCCTTCCTCAGATCATATAAAAAGGACTATTCAGCTTTTGTATTTATAAGGCATCACAGTCATTCCTCATTTAGTTCTCTGACACACCCTTGTTGCAAACCAAAAGGAGGCCAGCTAGCAGAGAGGTATAATTTCCTTCATTGTAATTAAAGGGGCAGTGCTTCTCTTTACTATACGATTGTATATGTGAAAACTAATAGCTATGGATGTGAATACATTATATGAATGAAGCAACATTCAAGTAAACTTGCTAATCATATTCCTTCTATTCTTAAATGCAGGTTTTAATGGCACAATAGTATTCAAGCCTGGTGATCTGTTTGCTCTTAAATTAATTATCCAGCATGTTTCCCTTAGCTCTGTGCGATTATGAACATCACCTCCTCTTGTGGTCTGACAGACTGCCTCTATGGCCTTAAATACAAAGTAATGAGAAGGATACTGTGCTACGTGGGCTGCTAAGGCATTATTGGGATCTTTCTGTTTGATGTCCCTCAAATGTCTGAGGATACGTTCCTTAAGACATTGGATCTGTTTTGCCAACATAGAAAGCACTACATTGGCAGCAAGTCGCTAAGTATATGGTGTGGGAACTAGTACAATCAGCATAGACATTAAAATTGTACTGCTGCCTGGAGTATGGATGTACAAAAACATTGGAGCTGTCAATGGAGTTGCAAGCTTTGCATCTTAAGCACTTGTAAGTGCCGTTTCTATTAGAATTGGGCCTATTTCTTTCATATTCCTCTTATTCTTGTATAGGAATCTGGGCTGTTCACCTACAATGTCTCTTATTTTGTCATCAGTTGTCAATACCGGCCAAAACTTCCTAATAACTTCACATACTTGCTTATTGTCAGCAGTGTACGTTAACAAACATTTAAGTTGCTGTGATTGAGTTTTAAGATCCAGGCTCTCATGATGACTCGATGTGGGTTCAGAGAAGTAGGGATGTCCCTTTCCTCTCCTTAATTCCTGTGGATCATGCTTCAGTCTTAGATTCTTTCTTTTATAGGATCTTTTACTTAAATGTGTCTCAATATTTCTCTGTTCTGCTACAAAGTCTTCATTCTCAGTACATAATCTTGAGGTTCTTAAGATCGGATTCTCAAAGATGTTATCAAAAATATATGTCCCGGGTGCATACTCCCCATATGCAGATAATGATTTCTCCAGGTTTCTTTTTTATGAATTCCTGTACTAATACCTCTATCAGAACGCAGATGAATCTTTACATCCAGAAATTCTATGGTCTCCGTAGAATGTTTAACCACAAACTCTAGAAAATCAGTGCTCTCGTTGATAAAGTTGACAAAAAGGTCCAATTGTGTAGAGCTGCCTCTCCAAAGGATAAAGACATCATCCACAAAACGGCCGTAGTACACTAGATATTGTTTCCAAGTGCTGGGTATCCGTTCATTATGTTCCCACTCAGCCAGAACTAAATTAGAGTAACTATTTGCACATGGGGTGCCCATAGCCACACCCCATGTCTGCAAATAGAAAGAATCCCCATACATAAAGATGTTATTTTCCAATACAAGTTCCAGCAAGGAACATATTGGTTCTACTTCCATACTGTTCCTTGCTAGGAAAGATCTTACATTCACATCCATAGCTATTAGTTTTCTCATATACAATCCTATAGTAAAGAGAAGCACTGCCCCTTTAATTACAATGAAGGAAACTATACTTCTCTGCTAGCTGGCCTCCTTTTGGTTTGCAACAAGGGCATGTCAGAGAACTAAATGAGGAATGGCTGTGATGCCTTATAAATACAAAAGCTGAACAGTCCTTTTTATACGATCTGAGAAAGGCTTTGCCGAAAGCACTTATCGGAAGACTGAGGACTGCTTATTTTATATGTTATATTCTTTTTATTAAAGTTTTGATTTTACTATTAAGTTTTACTGCCGTGGTGGACATCAGGAGTTTTTAGTAGTGTTTGCCTTTTCTCTTCCTCATTGGTGTCCTGCACAGTGTAAGAAAGTTTTTTACCTATTGACTATTTTTGTTTCTTACACTGAACATGGCGAGCCAGCAATTGAACCTGAATGACAAACTCAGAACATGCAATATTTCTAATCTATCGGGAGACTTATTGAACCCGCTTTTAGATCTGAATTTGGGTAATGTAGCTGCTTCCACAGTTGTTGCATCGGTTCCTGATGATAATTTTAATTGTATATTTCGGGAAGTGGAGAATGCAGCTTACCAGCTCAAGAGACTGCAGTGGCAACGCTTCCATATGGAAGCGTGCTTGCACCATCAAATTGTACTTCGAGGTATGCGAGTGAAGTGTTTACCCTCAGTTGGGAACACTTATCCGGATCTGCTCGCAAAATGGCAAATTATAAATCTTGAAACAAGTCAAAAATACATGAACTTGCTGATAGAATTTTTCAAGCCAAGCCAGAAGAGGAAAGGATGGCAGCGATTATATCAACTAAGCAGACTGAACTGGAAAGCTTAGAGCTGCATGACTCGCATCCAAATAGCCTAGAACAACTACAGATTAACTTGGATGGCAGCGATTATATCAACTAAGCAGACTGAACTGGAAAGCTTAGAGCTGCATGACTCGCATCCAAATAGCCTAGAACAACTACAGATTAACTTGAATGCTTATGAAGCGAAGCTAAGACAGCAGAAGGTTAAAAAGCTAGCCCGTGACCATCAGGATTTTGTGAGAGGCCATATCTTTGAATGGCTGAGAGAGGAATTCAATAATAAGGGGCGGGGAGCTCTACCACCACATAAGGAGAAGATACCTTTTTCTAGACCTAATGGAGAAGATGTGATTACTCATGTCAGTTTAACTGATCTGGAACCTTCCATTCACAACCCTGTTATTCTTAACTCATCAGTACCAACCTCCAATTTTGTAATATCTGAAACAGATTCAAGAGAAGCGTCTAGTAGTACAGCCACTATGGGTGCAGAAACCGGCAACAGGAATGCTCTCCTAGCCCCCAATCTAGCAACTAGACCGAAAGAAGGGGCAATGCATGCACCGATGAATTTGGAAAAAAACGGCAAGGGCCAATTTAACCATCAAAGGACTCAAAGAACACGGAGTCAAGAACAGAAAGGGAAGAAGCTCACACTTTAATTGGATCTGAACCAAGTTTAGTAGTGAATCTTTCTATTAAGAGTTTAAGCCCTGATATGATTTCCTTGTTAGACAAGGGCCTGAGTTATATTCCAGCCTTACCGTCTGATATTAGTGAATTTGTGCTGGATATCAGAATGTTTTGCAGGAACCTTGCATTAAAATGTATTTTTGGACAAGCTAATGACAGTAGACGGCTACCTTATACAAAATTGAGTAGCTTTGTTCCCCCTAATCCTCCACCAGTGGAGATGTTCTTGAGATTATGTGAAGATGAAATCTTCAAACTAAGGGGTAATACAACCAAAGGACAAGGACGTTTCTTCAATTTAACTACTAATGAGAATGAAATGCTGAAGCAGCTAAAGGAGACAGACAGCTTGGTCATCAAGCCTGCTGATAAGGGAAGATGTATAGTAGTGATGGAAGCCGTATGGTACAGGCATAAAGTACTCTCTATGCTGGATGATGAAAGAACGTATAAGAGATTAAGTTGCAGTGAAGCTACGACTAAGGTAGATCATTTTCGTAGCCATCTATATGATCTATTGTACCTCAAAAGAACTATAGGAGTTCTTTGATTGCCCTAAACCTATGTTTCCATACATCAGCGGACTCCCCAAAATTCACAAGGATCCAGTTGACCCACCCCTACTTCCCATAGTTTCTGGTAGGGGGTGGGTAACTGAACCCGTTTCCATGTACGTGGAGAATGAATTAAAGAAGACCCTGCCACTAGCAGGAACTGTATTGAAGGACTCAGGAGATTTTCTGGAAAAACTCTTTTTAGTTACCAAGGACCTCAAGAAATATGAAGATTTGTTACTAATGACAATGGACATCAAGAGTTTGTTTACGGTGATTCCGAATGACTATGGTCTACAGGCAATAAGATCTTTCCTAGCAAGGAACAGTATGGAAGTAGAACCAATATGTTCCTTGCTGGAACTTGTATTGGAAAATAACATCTTTATGTATGGGGATTCTTTCTATTTGCAGACATGGGGTGTGGCTATGGGCACCCCATGTGCAAATAGTTACTCTAATTTGGTTCTGGCTGAGTGGGAACATAATGAACGGATACCCAGCACTTGGAAACAATATCTAGTGTACTACGGCCGTTTTGTGGATGATGTCTTTACCCTTTGTAGAGGCAGCTCTACACAATTGGACCTTTTTGTCAACTTCATCAACGAGAGCACTGATTTTCTAGAGTTTATGGTTAAACATTCTTCGGAGACCATAGAATTTCTGGATGTAAAGATTCATCTGCATCCTGATAGAGGTATCAGTACAGAAATTCATAAAAAAGAAACCTGGAGAAATCATTATCTGCATAGGGGGAGTATGCACCCAGGACATATTTTTGATAATATCTTTGAGAATCAGATCTTAAGAACCTCAAGATTATGTACTGAGAATGAAGACTTTGTAGCAGAACAGAGAAATATTGAGACACATTTAAGTAAAAGATCCTATAAAAGAAAGAATCTAAGATTGAAGCATGATCCACAGGAATTAAGGAGAGGAAAGGGACGTCCCTACTTCTTTGAACCCACATCGAGTCATCATGAGAGCCTGGATCTTAAAACTCAATCACAGCAACTTAAATGTTTGTTAACATACACTGCTGACAATAAGCAAGTATGTGAAGTTATTAGGAAGTTTTGGCCGGCATTGACAACTGATGACAAAATAAGAGACATTGTAGGTGAACCACCCAGATTCCTATACAAGAATAAGAAGAATTTGAAATGTCTCATTTGCAACAAAGATGGATTTGAAAGAAATAGGCCCAATTCTAATAGAAAGGGCACTTTCAAGTGCTTAAGATGCAAAGCCTGCAACTCCATTGACAGCTCCAATGTTTTTGTACATCCATACTCCAGGCAACAGTACAATTTTAATGTCTATGCCGATTGTACTAGTTCCCACATCATATACTTAGTGACTTGCTGCCAATGTAGTGCTTTCTATGTTGGCAAAACAGATCAACGTCTTAAGGAACGTATCCTCAGACATTTGAGGGGCATCAAACAGAAAGATCTCAATAATGCCTTAGCAGCCCACGTAGCACAGTTTCCTTCTCATTACTTTGTATTTAAGGCCACAGAGGCAGTCTGTCAGACCACAAGAGGAGGTGATGTTCATAATCGCACAGAGCTAAGGGAAACATGCTGGATAATTAATTTAAGAGCAAACAGATCACCAGGCTTGAATACTATTGTGCCATTAAAACCTGCACTTAAGAACAGAAGGAAGGAATATGATTAGCAAGTTTACTTGAATGTTGCTTCATTCATATAATATTCAGATCCATAGCTATTAGTTTTCTCATATACAATCGTATAGTAAAGAGAAGCACTGCCCCTTTAATTACAATGAAGGAAATTGTACCTCTCTGCTAGCTGGCCTCCTTTTGGTTTGCAACAAGGGCATGTCAGAGAACTAAATGAGGAACGGCTGTGATGCCTTATAAATACAAAAGCTGAACAGTCCTTTTTATATGATCTGAGGAAGGCTTATTTGCTGAAAGCGCTTATCGGAAGACTGAGGACTGCTTATTTTATGTTATATTCTTTTTATTAAAGTTTTGATTTTACTATTAAGTTTTACTGCCATGGTGGACATCAGGAGTTTTTAGTAGTGTTTGCCTTTTCTCTTCCTCATTGGTGTCCTTCACAGTGTAAGAAAGTTTTTTACCTATTAACTGTTGTATTCTTGGGTGAATCCACATGCACACCTGCTACAATTTATTTGGGTATGCATGGTGTCTATAGTACCTATCCAGCAAGCATGCAGACTCTCCCTCAGTTACATCCAGCAGTGTCAGCAATGTGTCAAGTAAGTCTTCAGTACTGTATAGATACAGGCTGCATGGAAGCCATGTCAGCAACCATGCTCCACACAAGGAGCATGGAATTGCCCCTAGTCTCCATGATTCTTAATGTGTATGCTGGAGCACTCTACTGAACTCTGTGGCACTAGCTTGAACCTCAACTATTTCAAAGCACATCTGCTGCGGTGCAGACAAGACTGCTCATCTCTGAAGCAAGCTGTGATTGAAATCTTCGACTGGCACCCATGTGTAGACCACAAAGTGGGTAGCACAACCTCAAATTTTGTTGAGTCTTCCTCCAGAAGTTCAGCCAGTCTATAGAAAAGACGTTTTGAGCTAAAAGGTAATTTGCCCCCTCTGTTAATAGCATTTCCTTATGGATGTACTTACTGTGTGCAAGCCTGCATCACCAACTATGGCGTTATCTACATGTTTGGGTGGAGAAGCCTTGCTGGTACTCCGTGACTGTATGCACTGTTCTGAGGCTATGACATCACAAGAGTAATGGCATACTATTGACAGCCATTCAGCTGTCAATGTCAGCAAGCTGTGGTACACCAGAGCAAGTGACTGCCTGGTGCAGCACCTATAAACAAATGTAAGTATTTGAATAATCTATCATGTTTAAAAAGTGTAAAAATGTAATACAGGTTGAAGTTAATGTACATACGTACCATGTGATGCCCGTTCCTTTGGTGCTGCTGCTGACAATCAAGTAGCAGATGCAGAAATATTTCAAATTTGTATACACACACCTTTGACTACATTAAGAAGATATACACCCCTAATGCCATAAATGAAACAGCAGCTCTGACGTTCTCTGCCAGTATCCACACCACCCTGAATGAGTCCTCTGCATCACAGTCATCCCTTCAGAGTGACAGCAGGTACTCACAGTCAGGTACTTTGGCCATTTGAAGGCCCACTGCCTGTGGTATCATGTGCACTTGCATTCCGCCTTGCCTTCCTCCTAGCATGGACACCATATCCTTGGCTCTCTTTCTGTACTGTGCCAAGGTTCTCTTTCTGTACTGTGCCAAGGTACGAGTATTTCCCTGTTTGACATCAGTTAGTACTTGATTCCTCACCTTAGCTTTCTTTTTCCATGTCTTAAATACATCCGTGATGATAGGAGTTCCTCAACAGTGAAGTTCTCTCTCTCATGCTTTGATGCTGCAACATAATTTCCTTTAAAAATAACAATTTTAAGAAATACTATGGTAGTTAAAGCAGATACCAATCTCTCCATTAAGTAGCAGAGAAAACTACTGCTGTATCTATCATTTGTCATGCATCATTTCCATTGCATGCAAATTGTCCCCCCTTTCTATTTTTTTCACTATATTTTGGCCTAGTTTTAATTTTTTTGCCTGGGATAGACACCAGAAAGTATGCAACAATGCAAGCCTGTAAATGTGTGTGTGCGGAGGGAGGGGGGCTGCCCTACTTGAATAATGCTGGTCAACTTCATGAAATGCAATAAATATGTATGCAGCTTGGTCCTTTGCATTGTCATTGCTAAGTGAAGTACAGTACATAAAAAAGGGACCTAAATCCAGTAATTTCACTATACTTCAGAGTTTCACCTCATCAGGTCAGTATTCCAGAGACTATTCGTGGGATTTCCACAGAAAAACAGCAATGCTGGAAACCTAGCCCTTATATTCTGATCTTAACAGCACCTATTTTACACTACGGACAGGAATTCTGGCTTTCCTTCAATCTTCGTTTAAAATGCTAACCAGCTGCACACAAAAGGACAAACCTCAGAAAGTTTCGGTAAGTTTTATTCACATTATGAAGTTCTTAAACAAATGACGCTTGTTGTTGAATTGCATTACTACACAATTGTGCAAGTGTAGCAAACTTCTTAAGTAACTGCATACACGTGTATTTATGTAGGAGCTTTCAGATGCTAAGCAGGTACAAGTGCATGCTGTTAGCTGCCTGAACTGCTGAGGTCTATGGAGTGTATCTTGGTCAGATTCTTTTAATACTGAAAAATGTATTTACTTATTCATTTACATTTTAAGGCTGGCATATTTCCAGAATTGTTACTTTAATCCTCCTTACAGGACTTAACAGATATTCAGTAGCCCCAATTTTAATGCATCCATAAAACTTAAAGCAAACTAATCCACATTACAGTTTGCATCTTTGATCCTGTTCAGTTTTACTGCAAATATATGGTTTATGAAAACAAATTTAAGATGTTTCTAAAGGTTGCATCATATTGAACATGTTAAGTTGCATCAGTATTTGTACTGCACAGATGTCAAAGTCTTACGATAGTAAACATGCAATATGTAATTTCCTTACAGAAGTAGAACAGGAATTATTTTAAATTGCTATTTTGGCTTAATGGTTTTTTTTCAGACATTTTATGTTAGGTTTTATTTACAGAGTATCTACACACAAGGATTTTCAGATAGTACAAGGCTTTTCTGGAACAGTACAATTGTAGAACTCTTTAGTTTAAGTACTCTACCTGTTTAGTTTATACATTTTCTTTAGTATCTAGCCTCTCCTTTTACTTCTGTTATTTAATTTTTCCTTTTCTAAAATGTCAAACTATGGCATGGTTTTCATACTTTGTCTCTGAAGATGGCAAACATCTGTTTCACCAATTAATTTTACACTGTGGTGTGTGGGCGTCACAGAAATCCATTTCACCAATGTTTTACTGTGTGTTTGCGTCTCTGTGGTGTGTGTGTGTGTCTGTCATGTATGCTCATGTAGGTCTCTTTCTTCAGAGTGTCCATGTCTGTGTGTTGCATGTTCATAGGTGTTTATTAGGCTACCAACCACTAGGGCCTTTTTAAGCCTAGCCAAGCATCCCAAATCTACAGGTTCCCGTACCCTTGAGAAATGTAAGCAGGGGCTTAGGAGATGAAACATTTATAATCAGCAACTTGGGAGATAAACCATTTACAGACTGCCTGTGCCCATTAGACTCATAGGTGCCAAACCAGGGATGAATTTCCTGTCCCCCATCTAACTGTCCAAGTTACACAAACTGGATAAGGGAGGAATTAGAAGTTATGTACTCACCATAACGTTCCATCTGAGTAGGTGTATTCATTTGTTTGTCTGCCTGGGGGTTATGGATGGATCCCGGATCCGAACCGTTTTCTTTTTCCAGATCCAATCCCAGCTCTCTCACTCCTCAATCCCCTGCTCTACCCTCATGACCTCAGATCGAGTTTAGTTACTCCAGCCAAAGCAAAAAAAACAACAAAAAAAAAAAGAACAAAAAGAAAAGGAAAGAAAGGCCAGGATAGGAGGGGCGGGAGAGTTTGCAACAAATGAATACACCTATATGGAATGGTGAGTACGATGGAACTACATAACTCTGAAATCTGAAGTAGGATATTCTGCAACAGGTCAACAGTCCCCAGCTACCCAGAAATCATCTCATGGGCCATCATGGAAGGATATTCGAGCCAGGAAGGATATTCGAAGGATGCTCTACCCTAGATCCAACTATAGTGGGAAATAAATAGAAATAAGCGTAGCAGATGCCCAATGAAATATCATCTAGAGGAATCCTAGGAATCCATCATCTAGGAGTAGATACTGGGCTGAGGCTAGCGATAAGGGGACTTTGAAACCCTCCTGAATGAACACCCTGAGGACCTTCAAACTGGAATAGAAACTAAAATAAAATGATAAAACAAGAGAATTTTAAAGGATAGATTGACTTTTGCATAAATTGAATTGAAATTTGCGGATTGCAAGTGACCAGCTGTCCTGTTCAGATAAAATCCGTTTAATCTGTGTTTGTCTAGTTAAATCTACCAGTCACAACCGCCTCAAATCTACAAACGAGGTCAGTGAGGGTAGAGCAGGGCATTATGGTGAGGGATGAGGGTAGAGCAGGGGGATCATGAGCTAGGAACTATGCCGGTTCTTGGATGATAATCGATCCATAACCCACAGGTTGCAGACAAATGAATATCCTACTTCAGATCTCTGCTTCACATGGATGGGCAGCCTGCTCCAGAGAAGGGGTGGTCTCGGGATGCATGCCTGACTCTCTAATAGGTCCTATGTACATTTTAACCAAGGTTTAAAGTCTTTAGAATGGGTAATTCTGTTGTTGTTTTGCAGAAATGCAGGAGGTCCATCAGGGCAGTGTCTGACAATGTCTTGTTTTCCAGGAACAGATCTCCTTAACAGCCTACAGAAGACAGACTTCAGGGATAGGGCCTTGAGACAGTCTGCATAAGAAATGTCACTTACTTCCCGTATTCTTTTAGTGAGGAACCTTTGTGGATGTTCTAAATTGTTGGATGTGCCTGGTTAGGTAAAGGGGGTGCTGTACTCAGCAACAGGTCTGATAAATGCCGAATACAATGGGGTGCTGTACTCAGTAACAGGTCTGATAAATACCGAATACAATGGAACAAGGACTTCCTTGGACCTAGATACCACACCTTTGTTTAAAAAGTTGCACAACATACAATGATTTTCTTACTACTGTATACACGTGATGGTCAAAAGCTAGATTACTGTCTATGTATGTCCCCAAGTCCCTGACTACTGGGTCAACTCTTAGAGGTGTGTTGTCAATATGATAGCTACCAGGGGTGGAGGACTTCCAGAAGGATACTATTATGCATTTCTTGGCATTTTTAGAATTAGTTTTAGTCCACGGCTCTGACCCCAGTTATCTGTCTGTGTCAGTCTTTCCTGGAGGGCATTTGTGTCGGTGGGAGATTCTAGGACTGCTCCTAATTTGCAATTATCTGCAAATTAAGTCTGACAGAGAACATTGACATTGGCCTCGATTTCAAAAAAGTAAATGCCAAAAAGAAAGAAGCAGTCCAGGACTGATGCCCAACGGACTCCATTTGTGACTGACCTCTTTTTTTTAGAGGTGGACTCCCCAGTTCTAACTTCCTGTGTCCCGTCTGTTAGCCAGCTGGGTATCCATCAGGTGACATAAGGGTTTATACCTAAACTCTTGAGTTTAGTTTGTCAATAATGCCCAAGTGGGATATTGTGTCAAATGCCTTGGCCAGGTCAAAGTAGGAAGTGCGAACTGTTCTGCCCTCATCCATTGCTTTGATGACCTTCTCAAAGAAGTCCACCAGGTTGCACAGACATGGCCTGCCCTTGACAAAACCAAACTGGGTTGTGTCAAGTGTCTGGAGGTTTCCTAGGTCATTAATCATTTCCATAATTCTTTCCATGTCTTTGCATATGAGACTAGTGAGACTTACGAGTCTGTAGTTTTCAGGGTCTGTAGATGGCCACCTTTGTGCAGAGGGATTACTGTTGCTGCTCTCTATTCATAAGGCACGAAGCCTGTTTGGAGGCTACCGTTAAATAGCAATTCCAGAGGGACTGACAGGTCATGTTTCATGTTACTTAGCAGGCATCCAGGGATATTGTCTGGGCCCATCGATACAGTGTTCTTGGCCTTACAGAGAGCATTAAGGACCTGTTCCCTAATGATAGGACGGGAAGTTATAACCTCTGCTTTGCAGTAAGCATATTTCAGCTGAGCTCTGGGTCAACTACTGCTCACACATGTTATTTGCTCACATAACTCAATTTAAGCTTTCACTTCTGAACCACACAGACTTCCGCGGTGGTGCAGCGGTAGCGTTGTTGCCTCACAGCAAGAGGTTCTCCCGTTCAATTCTCGACTGGAGTGCGGGGCGTGCCTTCTGTGTGGAGTCTGCATGTCCTCCCCGCGGCTGGGTGGCCATTCGAAAGACATGCATAAATGGGCGTGCCTTGGTTGAACGTCTCGCTGGCACCTCGGCGTTCATGAAAATCTACTGCCAATCATTAGCGGACCGGATCCGGTTCTGCTGTGGCGACTCCTAACCGGGAAAAGCCGAAAGACAACAACAACTTCTGAACCACACAATACTCTAGCAGTAGTATCTGCCATTTTTACAACTGTTAACATTTACAGATGTGTCTGGGGGACAAAGAACTCCAAACCAAACAAGGTTCTACCTCATCATTTTCAGGACATCTTTTCCTACATAAATGAACTTTTATCTACATTTGCAGTGTCAAAAAGCACTGACACCTCTGTTTAAACACTTCCCCGCAACTAAATTTTCTGCACATCCTTATCCAGTCAAGTTAGCAACTTTTAGCAACATTACAACCAGTTACCAATGTTTACTTCTACCAATATGCCCAGTTTTAAGGGAAGCTCAATAGTTGCCAAGTTCAGAGACAACTATTCAATACTAAAGTGTTATTCACTATTCCTCATGCCTTACATTGTATGAGACTTTTATAACAAATACAGGAATACGTGCATGTCTAATACATGGTCATTAAAGTGCCCAAGTCTGCTTCTATGCAAATCACACACAGAGACCTCACACTTCCTATATCAGCTGAAAGAATACATAATATTAAATAACCATTCAATACTACCAAACACAGGCATGCTAATGTATCATCTACCATGCCCCAGCCCAGGCTCACTAATCACAGCTAGGGGGAAATCACACACCTAAATAAAAAATATGCAGAATCCACAAATCTATCTTATAATATGCAATCTCAGTATAACCAACTAACTGACAAACCAAATATAACTTCACCTCTCTCACATTTAAATTATCCAAGTTAACAGATTATGTATTCTCTCTTCCCCATCACAAAGCAGCAAACACATACAATCTCCCCTCCAAACAGGAAAGGCTCTGTTGGGTTGTCGTACCGGATAAAAATCAAAATGAAAAGGAAATCCCACTTTGTAATGCAATAAAACTACAGAATTCACACACACACACACACACACACACACACACACACACACACACACACCACTATCATAGCTCTCAAAAACACACACCACTATCATAGCTCTCAAAAACTTTTATAACTTAAATTGTAAAAACATAAAAAGAAACAAAAACATTTATAATTTCAATTGTAAAGACATAAAAAGAAAACAAAAAAGTTTGATTCCCACACTAGTTTCAACATCCTGTCAAGATCTTTAGGATAATTTTCCAGCTACTATCTCTGCCGTTTATTTTTGCTATAACCCATAACTAAGGTTTAAAAACTGATCCTGTGCTATCAATCATTATTTTTAGTCCATATAATATGCATTTGCCCCAACTATTCAATTATATTTAAACATAAAATATTAGTCTGTGCAAAATCATTACAATTCTCAATGAGTTCAAATCTCTCTCTCACTCTGTGCACTGCATGTTTGGTATGTCTCTGTGTTGTGTGTGCACATGAGAGAGAAAAAGAAATATATATATATATTTTTCACATAACCTATCATTGTTGAAATTTATGTAACATTACTATCTGGATTTTGTTTGTCAATACTGTTAGTTGCTTGGTTCAGATAAGAAAGGGTGCCACCTGAAAATATTTTAAAACAGTGTAAAGAACTGGGAGTAAATTCAGCATTTTGGAACAAGTATTTGGTGCATTTAAAGTTTATTAAAAATTCCAGTTTTGAACAGACAGGATGTTTGTCAAGGGAGGGCAGCAGAAAGGTTCTCTGGTTAGGTTTATCTCACAGCTCTTTGTTTTTTCAATTTGTTTCCCATCTAGGTGGCTTTTCTGTGGAGTTTACATAATGACTTATTTTGCCAAGTGCTCTGGCTTCCTCCCACTTCCCAATGATATGGTGTGTGTGTCAGAGAAAAATATCATGATTAATCCTGTCTTATGCCTACTGAATGCTAGAATAGCCTTCGATTTCCCTCACAATCCTAAATAAAAGGGCAAGTAAGGGAAAACAAGTACTTCCGCTGATCAAACGCTTAATTCAGCAACTGGGTATATGGTATACAATGGGTTTAATCTATATACTTTTGTCATTCCATGATAAAGACGTTATTTACTCCAAGTCTTTATTTTGTAACCTTAAATTATACAGTTTCTTAATTTCTATGGAGTTTTCTGCATTTTTTGTTACCTCCATTCTTTCATGATCTTTGTACATCATTCCTGTACTTCTATCTCCTTAAACGTGTGCTTATACCACATTGTAGTTAATCCCCCCTGATGACTACTTTAAAGTATTACTGGTGCAGCAGTCTCCAAAACCATCCATCCACTTTCACGGCCTGCTTTATCCAGTTCACTGCAATGGGGAGCCGTGGTTACATGACAGAAACCACTCCTAAATGGGATGCCAGCCCATTAAGGGATAAACAAGCAAATTTAAAGGTAATCTACAACATTGCCAGCCCACTTCCTTGTATGTTTTTGGGATGTGAGAGGAAACCAGAGCTCATTGAAAAATGACATAGCTACACCACTTGTTCAGCATTAACACCACTTGTTCAGCATTAAAGTAGAACATTTTCATAAATGCCATTTAATAATGTGACAAATTATTGTATTTATAAAATAAGCAAACAAGGTTATGAAGAGTAAGCACTATTGATAAATTCATATCTGTGTATGCCCTCACTTTTAGCAATTTACAATTTGAGTTATTTTCACTTGGGGTGCCTTCTATGCTCTGCACATCTTCCCTGTTTGTGTAGTTTTTTTTTTTTTTTTTCCTGGTGCTTTACTTTCCTACCACATCCAAAAGACACGCCTCAGGTGAACTGAATCTTCAGATTATATACATATTCATTAATTCCTAAAGGTAATCATCCACTTGTCCAGTATTAGTTTCTCTGCCTTGCACTTGTTGAATGTTGCGATAGGCTTCAGCTCCTCTCTGTACCCTGATCCTAAATTGGATAAAGAAAGTAACTGGAGATGGATTCCAGATTACAGCAGCAGCTAGAGAAGGAATAAACTTGTATTACACACTCTGCTTAAAAAATTGCATTGTGGTAGCTCATAGCCCTGTTCAGCTAGCCGTGATGCCACTTACTGTTTGGCACACACTATCAGCTCAGACATCAGGTGATATAATCAGGGCTAGGACTAGCTGAAGACTACAACAGTCAGTTATTCAGAAAGTTTCTGTCTGCGGTCCTTTCAGAGGAGAAATGTTTTATTTGCCTTGCTTGCCAGAGATGAGAGGAGTATTAGATGTATATTTCACAAGTATTGTGGATTCAGATCCTAAAAGAACATTTGACAGAAACTGCTATCCCACAGTGACAAGGATGTATGCTTGAAGTGAAGTCAGAATTACCGTTTTGCTAAGCATATTTTAAATGGATTATTAGGCTATTTCTTAGGAGTGTGACTTCAAGCAGTCCTAAACAGTTATTTTGCAGGTTTATTTTAAAGCTAAGTTTACATTCACAGTCCCTGAAGGACAGTGGTGGGGGATCTGAATTAGACTAGTGTAAAATAAAATGAACTTACCTTTGCTGGTGGATAACTGTGTTTTCATAATATACTGAGTTTAACCATAGCCGACCTTAGGCATAGGCCAAAAATAGGCCCACTGTAGCAGGGTTCACTTTTCCAGTATTTATCTGGTGTAGGTAGACCAGGATGGGGGCACCAGGTGGTGTTATGGGGGGCGCTGTGGAGCCCTTTGCCTAGGGCACCAGTTGACCTAAGACCACTCCTGAGTTTAACTCTGATGGAATACTATGCATTTTCACCAGTGTACGCAACTTGCTATGCTCAGACCCAGGTCAGGAACTGCAATTAAGATTACCTTTGCAAACTTATTTCTGTGCGATTGTGAGACTTTTCAATGTTTGAAGTTTAAGTGAATCCATACCAAGCAGTGCTGGCTAATAATAATAACAATAACACTTGATTCCTTAAGACTGACAAAAATGCCTGATGAATCCTGAAAGATTTCTGAACAAATCTGCAGTCTCACAAACCGTAACTGCTACAAGAAAACTTGACTGCTACGACATTGACAAGAAATTAATCTTTACAATGGTCTAATGATTTAAAACATTATGTTTTATTTATTGTTTTCATTAGCCAACTAGGTGAACTGATCCTTGGACTTTTAGTTATTTGATCCAAGTCGTGACCGAGACAATAACATACGCATTTTATTTAACATTACTTATAAGCATTACTGCAAAGATCATAGGTGTATACTAGGCATCCGTCAAACAACTTGGGTTAATGAAAACATGCAAGATGAATTGTTGATACACAGACAGCATGTTGAATGAGCTTGCAGGGTTCTTAAATACCCCAAAGATTATGTAGGTCAGTTTGTTTGTGTCTTTTGGCTTTTCCCGGTTAGGGGTCGCCACAGCGGAACTCTGGTCCGCTAATGATTGGCAGTAGATTTTTACATGCTGGCTTGCCGGGCCTAACGCACAACCTTCAATGAAGGAATGCCCATTTATGCATATCGCCACACAGAAGACGCTCTAACTAAGAATCGAACGGGCAACGTCTAACTGTGAGGAGACAACGCTACCGCAGCACCACCACCGCAGTAGGTCAGTAATAATCATTAAATATACAGTACTTAGAAATAACCTGACCATTTGATATCTACATTATAAAGAAAAAAAGCAAAAAAATCACTGAACTGTCCAGAAATGAGCCGATATCATTAAAACGCGTACATTTGCATTTCTTCTCCTGTCACAACTGCTACAGATTTTTTTGTCTGTTCTAATATTACTGAGTTACAATTTATTTATCAGCTAATCCCATGGTATCATTAATATTGTTTTATCCGCTTATGATCTCTTCAGTGATGCCCTGCAAGTTTCCTTTGCTCACACTATATTTTGGATATAGTTGAAACATGGACACTTTGCTTATGCATTTTGATAATATTTGCACACACAATTTTTTTCAGACTATACAGTTGTGGGTAAAACTAAAAACACGTGATCCATGTGGCCAGAAAGCATTACTGTGGTTTCCTATATCAAATCAAGGAAAACCTAATTAAGACCCCCTCCATGGATGTGTTTTTTGTTTTTTTTTTTTAAAAAGACAAGAAACATCTTTATTAAATCATCACTTATAACATGGGCAATCACATAGTTACATAAATGAAAACAAAACAAATATGGACATATTTTTAGTTGCAAACATTATGCAATCGCTTATAATCTATCCAGTCACTGTCAGTCAAACATTAGATAGCACATTCAAATCCTACTTTCTGTTAAACCTTATTCCTCCTCCAAATTATTATTCTGCATGTATTGCTCCCACAATTCCCAATTTTTCTATGTAATTTGCTCCTACCCTTTCCTAAAGATCCACGTCCACTTGTTTTATCTCTGTTAGTATATTCACTACTTCTAGTATAGTTTAGACTTCGACTTCCATTTTCTAGTAACTGATTTTTTGGCAGCCACCATAATTAGACTCAACAAGGCCTTGTATGTCTAGGCAATTCCAATCCTCTGTCATAGATATTTCCTTAATTATAGCAATTTGTTCACCAAGTATTACTGACAGAGTGGTCTGCGGGGAATTTAAGTCTGCCAACTCATTATACTCCCAAAAATATGCTCCCAATTACCCATTTCTTCCCCATCACACCTCCAATGCTTGCTATCTACCACAGGAAAAATTCTTTGGAGTCTACTTGGGATATAAAATATCTATGTAAACACTTCCAAGCAAAGATCCCTAATCTTCTAGACTTTGTTGCATATTTGAGAGACATACTTACATCTCCCCCACATTTCTTCTTTGTGAATTGCATTCCCAAAGTCTTCCCAATCCTTTCTACCCTCCTCCGACTGATTTGTATAGTTATCATGCAATATTTTATATGCTCTAATTATCCCTTTGTTAACAGCAGCTTCTGTTCTAGTTTCTAATAACGATACCACTGCAGGTATTTCCCGTAGGATCCATCTATTTCTTTCTCTGTCTATACTCGGATATCAATTCTTTAAAGGGAAGGCAGTCTCTAGCCTGCAGTCCAAATAAATTAGTCTCTTCCCATTCTATTACCTTTCCCTCTAATTATTTGCTCCCAATACCTTGGTTCCTTTGTCAGTTTTCTCCAATAAATTCAAGCCCATACTTGCTTATTGTCCAGATCCCCAATTGCAGTCATCCCCATCAGCAGAATCTCCTTTTGCAGAATTTGCGTTGGCTTAGTTCTTAGATTACTTTTTGCTACTTTATGAATATAATACACTGTATGGTTATTGTTATTCTTCTTAAGGATCTGCATCCAAAATGCCAGTCTCTCCTTGTTTCTTCATCTTTCCCCATTTCATCATCCCTTTCCCCTTTGAATTTTAGCTTTCTGCTTGTTCTATGTATAGCAGCCTTAAATCTGTAGCTCTGAAATACCCCATCAAATCAGGCAATCTCAAACCACCTTCTTCTATTGGAAGAATCAGCTTATCCCACTTGACTCTTGCCGTCTTCCCTTCCCAGATAAAATTCTTCAGCTCTTTATTAACTGCTGTCCACAACTAATCCTCTGATTGATAAAAATGCTTTATCTGTGCATAAAACTAAAGGGACTAAACATTTTGACGTATCTCACTATCCACATCCATAAAACAGAGTTTCCAATTTTTTCAGTTTTTCTATTTTATTTTGTTTGGTCTTTTCCCCACGCAGTCTTAGCTGCCACAATAGAAGCTTTTTTAATCCATACTCAAGTACTTCATTTTATCATGTGCCCATAAATATGGGTATTGCTAAACCAATTAATCTGTGGGTACATAGTTTACAGCTATTACTTTATCTTCATTAATTTTGTATCCCAATAAGACTTGGAAACCATCTAAAAATGTTACACAACACTGAAATTTCCTTTTCTGGTTTTAATCAGCTATAAAATAATATCTGCAAATAAAGACAGCTTTTTTTTTTCTACCATACCAATTATAGCCATGATTTATTTGAGTCCTTTACCCCTCTTACCCTCACAAAACCAAGTACTCTATCTACATTATTATTTTTAAACTTATTAATTTCACCAAAAGTCTATTCATATCTAGTGATATACACCCAAACCTTAGTCCCCACTCCCATCACTCTCAGGACAACTACCCCACAACCCCATCCACCCCACCCATCAACTCTTCACCCAAAGGTCTAACCATCTACTCAAGAAAATATCTATAGCATCCTCAAAAAAAAAAGTCAGTAAATTTCACTCATGGATTGCCCAAAGCTCCCCTAACAAAACCGAAACCTGGCTAAAGCCCCACATCTCAGATAATCAGTTTCTTCCCCCTGGGTACAATATCTTCCGCTCAGACAGGATCCACAAAAAAGGAGACAGTGTTGCAATAATTTACTCTGACTGGCTTACCCGGTCTCCCCTAACATTTTCTCTTCCTAACATACACCCAGCAGAACTCTTTCAATCACAAAAAAAAAACTTGCAATTGCTGCTGCAATATATATATATATATATATATATATATATATATATATATATATATATATATTTATATATATATGTATAGAAAGCGGTGACAAATGGAAACTGAAGTGGCTTAATGACTAAGGTGTTTGCCTTGTAAACACAAGGTGCAGGGTTTGAGTCTCACAAGGGATAACTGGCTAGGCTTAAAATGGCTCGCAGGGGCAGTTAGCCTAGTACTAAACTATGAAACTATGAAATACTTCAGTGCTCCTGGCATGATTGGTGAAATATATGTCACTGTATCATCTCAGAAAGGAGCTTCTATACTCCTTTTAAATGGGTATGTGTTACACAGAGAGAAAATATATCGTGATAAAACATACTGGTGCTGCAAGTATAAACGCAATGAGAAATGTAGAGGTAGGGCTGTTACCTTAACTGTGCCTAATGGGGAAAGGCTGTTAAAATCTGCTCAGCACTTACATCCTGGAGATCCGGTCGAAGTTGAGCAGTATAAAGTGTCTCACTAGTTAAAATTGAAAGCTGATAATTCCAGGGATACTCCCTGTTTAATAGTTGATGATGTTTTAGTATCAACATCTAATGTGATAGCTCCCAGTTTACCTACACGCAAAACACTTGTTCAAAAAGTTGGCAGGATGCGTAGTTCTAAGCTAAAATA